>NW_022196904.1:103764181-103772933 GCF_008632895.1 Mastomys coucha | reverse complement strand
TATATATATATATATATAACTATGACCAGATATGGGATTTTTCTAGAACATTCTTCTCCTTAGTATATAGTCAAGGCAAGTGATACATTTAAGGTTGAAGATAAAGCTAATGGGAGGAAAAAGTAATGTCATGTCCACACAAGCAGAGCTTCCAGTTCACAGCTTTAAAGGACATTGCCTTAAGGATAGGAAGAGTCCTCCATGTAGCACAGAAGCAGGTATCCATTTATCTTCCAGCAGATTAACTGACAGGAAAAAAGGGGAGCCCGTTCCTGTGTTTAGAAAGTCCATCATCTACTGAGAGCATAAAACCAGTAGGACTATAATTACCTTATAAACCCAAGTGCAAAACCAACCAACTGTAATGCACCCTGGGACCTGATTGAATCCTATTTCCATAAACTCTCAAGATCTCTATTTAGCCTAAGATTCCCAGCCAGTGACGCATGTGCTGCAATCAATATCTAAAACAATAAAATCTCCCCTAACAGGAAAAGAACTCAAAGAAGCCCCTTGAGGTCTTGGTTAAAAGGTCTGGCTTATGTAATAAACACTTGCTGCTTTAACTGGGCACCTAAGAATACCGAGAGAAAGATCAGGTAAGCTCTAACCCTGACAGTTACCAAGAGGATTCAGGTCAGCAGAAATCCCAGAGTTGGAAGGAGCTATAGTCTTAGAAATTTTCAAAGTATGTTCTTTCAAATATTTCTGGATATTTTACCTAGAAATCATTACTTTGTAAATGTCTTTTCAGTCAAACTTTTAGTATGTTGTTTTCAGTGTGAGTCTCAGAAGAGGGATCAGACATGCCTGGTGTCTTAGCTGTTTCTCATTTATTTGAGGAGAACCGTTTATCTCTTCTACCAAACACCACTTGGCTCTCAATCTGTAGAACACCACTACAGATTTAGGTGATGGGGTTGTTATGCACTTTCTGAAGAGCTGACTGCTCTGTTGTGGGAGTACCACCTTCTGGAACAGAACCTGGCAGATAAGGTACTCTGAGCATAAATGTTATGGATAGAACTGAGGTAGCTCTCTTCCTAGCCTTTGACCTATACACACATTCTGCAGCTGAGGGACAGGGTGTTTAAGGGTGACTGTAGTTCTATAACCAGGATCCAATTAGATCCAATTCAGCCCAGACAACAGGCATTTCCCTGATGAACTCAGATAGCCCACGTTTGCATCTTAAGAATTAAATAGACTGTGCTTCTTTAAGGACAGTCACATTCTCTTACAATGGCAAAAACCTGTGGGCCCTATCTCATAATTTGAGGTGACTAACAAGCTCCTAACTACCCCAACATCACCATTCCTCGGTATAGCAATTTCATCTGAGAGCAGCTAGTGTTTCAAGCTGCTCCTGTTTTAGACACTGTTTTAGCAGGTGTGCTTATACCAAATAGTCTCCATGAACAAAATCCTGTAACATTGTGCTGTTCCTGGACATACCCTATTAAAGTGCCTCAAAATTATAGAAATTATTTTATCTACATTAATTTCCTCTTGAAACATCACAATATATCAATGCAAAATTAAGCATCAGAATTCTGCAGTTGCATCTAAATGTGTTAATAATCACAGGTAAACAAACTCAAGGCTGAAATTGTCCACAAAGAATAGAGGGCAGCTTGCTGAGGGTTCACAAACACAATGCAGTATAATTATATGCTGAGACACTTAACCTCGAGAACACAAGGAAAATTTACAAAGATCAATTGCTCATAAAAAAAAAGAAAGAAAGAAAAAAGTTGCTAATCAAATGAGAGAGTTATCCAGTAAATGGTTAGAAAATTGATGGGAATTCCTTTGATAACACCATTTTGATTTGATTAGTTGTACTATTTTTATATCTTTAGTAAACAGAGTTTGATTAAACCACTGAGCTCTTTTACTGCAGAAATATTACAAACTCATTAGTGGCTAAGAAAAAAGTATAGAAGGAAGATTCAAAACTCATTTTTAAAAGCACTCTCTACAATCTCTCCTCCTTGCTTTCTGCTTGCCTCCTAGCAGTCATTAAAGCAAGCTTCCCTAGCAGCACAGTTGGGTGGTTTAAGTAACACCCAACTGAAGGTTAGTGAAGACTAGTGAGGGACTGAGGGGCCCAAGGGGTTGGTTTCTTCCACAGCCTCTCCTTCTGGCTGTGAGCTGTCTCTCTCTGTCTCTCTCTGTCTCTCTCTGTCTCTCTCTGTCTCTCTCTCACACACACTCATACACACTCTCTGTCTCTGTCTCTGTCTCTGTCTGTCTCTCTGTCTCTCTGTCTCTCTGTCTCTCTCTGTCTCTGTCTCTGTCTCTCTCTCTCTCTCTCTCTCTCTCTCTCTCTCTCTCTCACACACACACACACACACACACACACACACACACACACACACACACATACACCCCTGCATCAGCTCTGAGCCTCATAATTAAAGAATTTAAGAATGGACTCAAATGGAAACTTGAGTACACTTTTATTAGAGTTTTAAAAAACATATCCCAGGTTAGGCAGTCTGCTATTTTGGCAGCTTCCCAGAGGTGAACGGAGGAGAGATGGGGAACCACCACACCGTTTGAGTTACAGATATAAGGTCTGCCATGCAGCATCAGGCAACCACATAGATAGAAAAGGGGGTCAGAGAAAAAAGTAAGGAAACCCAAAGATTCAGAGAAAGCATACTCATGTTCTGGCCAGCACCCCAAAAAACCGAGACAGGAAAAAGGAAAATTTGCATCTGACTCTAAAAGGTAGTAGGTAGACTCAACTGAACTCCAGTGGCTGCTTGCCTTGTAAGGACCTCACTTGCGGAGGAGGGAATTCTGAAAAGAAAAAGTTAGTATTTCACTGGAGGAATAATTATTTGTCCTATTTCTTTAGCATGACTTACAGTGAAACAGGCTCTTTAGGGGTGGTCCCTAGGCCAGGCAATGGACCCAGCACACCTGCAGTGTTAGCTTTCCACCCAGATCAGAGATTCTGCTCCCCTGACTAGAAGTTTCCCTGAATGGGCCTTGATTGCTGCTCTCACAGGATGACCATTTGTCCTGTCTTCTCCCTGTAGCTGCCAATGTCTGAACTGCCTCTTCTTACAAGGACACTCATCACTCTAAATTAGAATTAAGATCTGTCTCCAACTACAGTCATATTCTATACTATTGTGGTGGGAAATTCAACATGGGAATTGGGGCATGGGGACGTAACTGGATGCTAAATCTCTGCCTCCATTTTGGAAGAGTGTTGCTTCCTTAACATAATTACTCTGAAACATTCACAGGATGCAGATCTGCCACCCACATCAAATCACTAGCGAGCCTGCTGACTTTCAGCTCCTAAGATTTCTCCATCTCTCACATACATTCTAAGAGCAGCTTCCTCTCTGACCTCTGCTGACACCTAGCAGTCTGCATGGTCTTCCACAGAAAAGTCTTACAGCTGCCTCTTGCTTAAAATACCTACTCTTTATTTAAGTATCCACAAGTTCTAAAATGTTGTCAGTTATATTTATGTGTATTAAATGAAAGGAAAGAATCAAGATATGCAAGTATTCACTTGCAAGAACATCATTATTACATCATTTACAAAAGAAAAGACAAAATCACCTAGATCCAGCAATACCTTAATACAAGGTAGGTGAACAGCTATGTATTAAAATAGCCACAAAAAGGCTAAGGCCAGGGAATATTTATAACAATGACAAAGAAAATAGTCATATATATATATATATATATATATATATATATATTTGATTTCTTTTTTTAAGAAAAAATGTTTAATATTTTGTTTTTAAATTGTTTTTAAGTGTGTGTGTGTATGCATGTGAGTAAAGGTACCTTTGGGATTCAGGAGAGGAACTCATATCTTCTGGAGCTAGAGTTACAGGCAGTTGTGAGAAATCTCACTTGGGTGCTGGGAACGAAGTCTGGTCCTATGCAAGAGCAGAAAATATTCTTAACTACTGGGCTATCTCTCCAGCTCTCTATATTCTTTAAGTTCTGAAAACTTCACAAAGTAAAACCTTGCACAGCTTTCCATTATCTGTAGTCCTTGCTCCTTACCCTCTCCCCATAGTGTAAGCTTAAACTTCTTACACATTTAACACTACTCCTCCTGTTTGTGAAAGACATTCTTATGTGACCATAGGTATAAAATACATAGGCCACAAATCATAAAGAAATTCACTTAAAAACAATTGCTTGATATATACATACAACTTTTCTATCAGTTAAAGATGACAATAAATCCATATCCTAATGAGATGGGTGTGCTTTGATTATTTTATAAAGAGATTAAATTTTGACACTACAAAATTTAGATCATTTCTAATGCTTTTTAAGGCTGTTAGATATTTTGATCTAATAATCAATGCTAAGAACCCCTCTGTGCAGAAATGTGTGGTTCAAAATGGCAGAAGAATGGTGAGTTCCATTCGAAATTGCCAGAAATTCTGTCCAAATCCCAAGCCAAACTCCACTGAATGACATTTTATAAAAAAAAAAATAAAATTCAGATCAGTAATTCAAGCGGCACCTTTAAAATTAAAGCATTTAAATATAATGCAGCCACAATGGACACTAACTTAATAACTATATCCTAAGGAATAATGGTAGAAAATATTAAAAGACTTTGTTTTCTGCATTTAGACTATTAAGATTTTATTAGAACACTTTGTATGTAGAGCTTTCTCGAAGGCTTTCTCAGTGTGTAAACTCATGAGCCCTCAGGTCTGAGCTGAGGTGTTTGGAGCCATGTTCACTGACATTGGGTGCTGTGACAGCCAGCTCAGTGCTAAGTGTATATGCTGTGTTCTCAGACCCAAGGCACGACATTACACAGGCAATCACTCCTAGAAACACCTTGGATTCATTACACATTTGATTTTGAGTTAATGTTTGGTCATTGAACATTCAGAAACCTTTTTCTGTTGCCAAATATTTATAACACTTGCATTCAAGTGTGTGACACTCCCATATGGGACATAGCCCACAATATAAGAAGTTGGCATCTAAACTGCCATCATCTACCTCCTGGACCAATGAGATGTCACCAAGCACATGTTTAATTCAACTGCCATGTTGTAACAAAACTTCCTATTAGAGAATAAATGAGTATTCTGGAGAAAGCAACTTATCCACCTGCCTGCTGTTTACAGATTACAGGGCAGCATCAGCCCATGGACCACATACTGAGTGGCATACTATACGTTCCTGCATAGCAGAGTATTTCTTCGTTGATTCCGATAATTTATTCAGTGCATAATGCTGTGTGTCCTAATCTAAGTGTATAATTTAGTAGCATCTTATATCACTCTTGTCTAGTCACTGCATGCAGATACCTACTTTTGCACACCCATAAGGCTCCTCTAGTCCTTCATGTCGGAGATAAGCATTATTGTGACTTCCATCACTACAGAGTGGTTCCCTGTTCTTGAACTTTAAATAACTGAATCAATCCATGTATGCTACCATATGCAATGTTGAGTATGCAATAGTCATCATATTGCTCCACAGACATGCACATACCACTTCATTTTTTCCTATGGCTCCCAACTTTACATGTAGTCCCTCCCCAATTCTGTCTTTGCATTCTGATCTTTCACCCATGAGTATGTCAGGCACTTTTCTACAACTACTTCTGCTACATGCTTACCTTCTTTAGGCACCCAACTCTAGGTTGCCCTTTAGTGTTAAGATTCAATCCTCCTTCCTTAACTCAAATTTTTCCTGACAACCTCTACCATTGCCTAAGGCTAGACCAATTTGTCCATTCTTGTCTCAAGTTGTTCTTTCTTCTGAGACTGTTTCCCCTGAAAGCAGTAGTCACACGTGTCCCTGTGTTGACCACTATACCATCACCATAGGGACTCAGCTCTTTCTTCAAAAAAGGAATACCAAGAACAGTATCTAGCTTAGTTCCTGGCCCACCTCAGGCTATAGCTCCCACCATGGCATCATGAAGTGTGAATACTATACAGTGTATTCCCTGCCCAAGCCATGCTCACATTGTAGAGAAGGTCCAGAAGTCATATCTTAGTCTACACAAGGACTCTTGAAATGTTTGCCCTAGAAATGAGGGGAGCTCCAACATTGCTCTACAATGGGCTGTGACATGTTTTTCTTTACAGCACTTCTAATAAGGACCCCCATGAAGACCATTAAGGAAAATGTGAACAAGGGTGAGGAGAAGGGGAAAATAAGGATCAGGGAAAAAAAGAAAAAAATGTAAACACTGGCTTTCTCAGAGTGGTGAGATGCTGTAAGACCGTCTTTCTGGACTTTAATTTCTAAATTCTCTATATGTAATATGCTTTTTGTTCATGATAATACAGTGTTAACTCTAAGAAAAAAAATCAGCTCTGCAGGATCTGCAATGACACATGAGGAATGAACTGAAATGCATTCTATCATGGATGCACAGGGCAGTTCCCACTGCATGCTAGCATTGATATATGGGGCAGTTCCCACAGCCTAGGGCATGGAAACTTTCCTTAGACAGCCTGGGGAGAGGCAGAGGGAACACAAATAAAAATAAGCATGGGTCAGTCCACATCCCAGACCATGGCCTAGTGAGAAAGCATGTGCCCAAATAAGCATAAGGTCCCCCACTGCCTAGCAATGCTCTGCACAGGCAGAACCTCAGAAAGTTGCTAGGTCCCAGAGATAGAAGCCCCAAATCCCTACAAATAGTTGAGAGCCATTGGCCTGGCCACTGCTCTGGGTGATCTTGTTGCCCATTTGAACTTCCCTCCTTAAGTACACTGACCTTCTTGCCACTCATTTCCATCCTTTGTCACTTCCATGCAGAAGCTTCCAGTCTCAACAGTTACCCTTGAAACCAGCTCCCACAAGCTGTGCACACCTCTTATCTGAGTTGCTTACTAGGGTCTGCATCAGGACCATGCCCTGCCTGCCCATGAACACTTTACATTCACTGATGATAAGATTCGGTGACAACAGAGGAGCTTAGGGGCAGAGGGTCTCTAATTAGAGTGCCCTGTTCAAAGCCCACTCTAACACTAGCTGTGTGATGTTGACCTAACCCTTGGTCATATGTACCCATGCTCACTATTCTGCAAAATGATGTCGATCAACCATTCCCACCTCAGAGGCCATCATGGAGGAGCATAGGGCTCATCTGAGGACGAGGAGACCTCCCCTGCTTTGTTTTTATGAAGAAAAGGAGTGGAGCTTCTAAAACTCCCTCATTGGCTGACACTGAGATTATAGTTAAAAACTCCCTCAGATCTTGGTTCCCCACCCACCCCAGCTAGGAATTTGTTCTAAAGGCAGCAGAACAAATTTGCATCTTTTTTTCCCAGAGAAATTCCAGGGGGACAGTGAGAAGCAAAGTGAGAGAGGGGCAGAGAAAGAACAGTGGCAGAGAAAAGAGAGAGAGACACAGAGTGGAGATACATAACAGATTGGCACTGCCAGCCTGGCAGCAGGAACGAAGCTTTGGAAAAGATGCTCACTTGCCAGCTGGGGTTCTCCAGCGAGGTTGACTTTTTTTTTTTTAATTTTCTTTTTCATTTGTGTTCACACTTCCCCCTCTTGTGGCTCATAAGAAAATCACAGGTACTGTTTTGCTCTCAGAACTTAGGGATGCGCGTGGCTAAAGGGAGCCAGGCAAAGATAACTAGGTCAAACTCTACTTGAATTACAGAATAGAGGTGTGTGGGGGGAACCAGGCTATGTTATATACATGACCCAGCCCCCAGATCTTTCTCCAAATGTCATGTGAGCAAAGGGAACCTCTGATTTTCATCTTCAAAATGAAAGAACAGCTCCAAGAGTCTCATAAAGCTACAGCCTCCAAGGAAGACCACCCCAAGGGGCTTAAGGAGCTACTGTGATAGTCATTTAGGGACAAGCCAACAAAGAGACAGATGATATGTACAAGCAAGCCCAAAGGAGAACTGATCCTCTCTTGCTATACTTAAACCATGCCAGCTCATGCCAGTTGGTTATACTGCCATGGATACCCAAAGTGCTCTTTCTTCAAAGGGTTGAGTAAATGTTACTTTTCATCATGCCTTCTGAGATGCCCCACCCCCAATCCCTTACCTCTAGTGGATATGTGCTGTCCTTTCCCTCCCTGACATATCTTATTTCTTTTTGTAATGGAGCTCCAGCCTGGTTTCTATTGCAATTATGTTTGCCATGGTCCTACCCTCCCCTGGGGATGAAAGGGAAAAGTCTGGGCTTCCTGCAACTCCAGGGATCTAGCCTCCTGTAAGGAACATGTGCAGTGACATTTCATAAATGTGAGTTATCCACATACAGCTCCATTCCATAAGAGGCAGATGAGGAGAGGCTTTGTCTGAAGCTAGGACAATCTCAAAAATAAATAAATAAATAAATAATTTATCTTTCCCTGAGAACTCTGCAATGGCAGGTATCTATGCTACCTGTACTTCAGTGATCCCTGCAACTTATCTTTCAATGCTTCAAAAGGAAGACTGATGGACATATGTTGGAAGGAAGGAAGAAAGGAAGAACATAGGGAAGAGAAGGAGGAAGGAGGGAAGAAACAAGAGGAGTTTGGGAAGATGGAAAGCAGGAAGAGAAGGGAGGGAAGGAGAAGAGGAGGCTCGAATGGACAGGACAATCAAGCTGCAGGATACATGGCTATCCATACCCACTGGACTTTTCTTTATATCTTTCTCAGTTTTTAATTATTTCAAAGACAAAAATGTTAAGACATATGGAAAATCAACTGTATTTAAGATGGTTTACAAGTTTTAAAGTGAAGTAAATGTGTGGGTTA
>NW_022196904.1:103703010-103764171 GCF_008632895.1 Mastomys coucha | reverse complement strand
CAAACTACAAGTCAAAATGAGTTTTCCATCCCAGAGCACAGGTGGGCTTTAGGGCTGATAAACAAAACATAACTGATTATAAGTTCTGTGAATGCATGTTTTTCTAGGAAGACATTATGTACAGCTTTTATCAAAACATTGCAGTTTTATAAGTCCCGTATCTTCCAAAGTGTTAAAAATAGTGACTCGCAGAGAGACAAAAGACTTGTTATTAGGGAGTCAACAGTGGTAGAAGTTTATAGATTGAACCAGTCAAATGTCAGAGACTAGAAATAGCTTGGAAAGGATTCAGCCTTGACACCTCCAACCTCATCCTCATAGGAAAGGTGAGCCTAAAGAGAGCTCAGTGGGACTGACTCCAACAATGTAACAGATCACTGATTCCTAAATAACAACTAGGACTGCAGTGATTTCCTTATGTCATGGGGCCTCCGTGTCTCTTGCAAAAGCCATTCTGAAAACCATTTCCAGATAACAATGGCTATCTTGTCAGCTCTCGTAGACAAGGGCATGCATCTTTATTTGAAACCAGATGAACGCATTCTCACAGGGCTGATTGTAGAGGAAGCTTTGTAGAATGGGTTTGAGGCGCATCATGGGGACCACAGATACTCTCAGCTGTAAGATAGAGGGAGCGGGTCACTAACTAAGATTGATGGATGGTGCCAGCCCTGACAGAGCAAACACAATGCTGGGATGGCCAAATGGGGGAAGAAAATTAGTTTGCAAGATTAGAACATATTAACACAAGTCGGACAACTGTCATGTCACAGCTCCTCACCGTAATGCTGATTGGCAGGCAAGCATTTCTGATTCTGATGGTCATGGAGGCGAAGCGTCTGCAATCTGTCTCGCATGACATTCCACCGGCTGGCAAGTCCCCGCTGCTAGAGAAGTCAGCTTTTCTTAGAAATCTGTCCCCTTGAGTCTTGTTTGTCAAAACCCCAGGCCAAAGGTACATGCTGAGGTGGGACAGAGCAGAGTGGATACACTAGCTATCAACAGCTTCAGCTGCCAAAAATAGGGAGGCTTTCTGAACTTTGTTCAATAAGTGCTGTTGGACAACTCATAGACCCGGTACTGGGCTGGTAAGGGCAGAAAGATACAAGAGACAAGGCCACAGCCCCAAGGAGGGTCTTACATCACCAGAGAGCCCTGACTTACATGTGTGATCAAGTTCAGTAATGAAGCAAAGCAGGCCAGTGTTAGGAGTGGTCCTGTGGTTAAACCTCATCTGGTTGACTCCAATAAATGCCACCATCTTGCTTCCATCATTCCTTTCTGAACTCCACAGCAGATAAGCATATTTATTGTCATTAATATTAAGCTAGAAAAGTTGGAAAGCAGTCATGAGGTGCTGAGACCCAAATCCTAAGTGGCACTATGTAATTCGTTTGTACTGTATGATATTTTCAATGCGGGTCTTTTGTTTGCTTTTGGTTTGGGTTTTTTACAAGACAGTGTTTTATTGTGTAGCCCTGACCATGGCCCAGACACATAACCAAAATATAGGTTGGATGTGTAACCAAAACAATGCTACACAGTCCTCCTGACTATACCTGACAATGATGTCATTATGGTTTTGGTTTTCATGAATGCAGTACTGCTGAGCTTCAGTGCCTTGAGTTCTTTGGGGAAAGGGCCAGTGCTTCTCACCAGCTAATGTAGGACTCTAACTTGGCCTTATATGCATGGTGGTCTATAATTTTCTTGCCTTGACTATAACTTTCTTGACTTTGCTCTTCTAGTTCCTTCATTTCAATATGAGGCCAAGAGTCACATACACTGGCTCTTTCATTTTTTGATCCAGAATGCACACGTCATTATATAAATACTTACCAAGTCTGTCCAGTGCCTCTATAGTTCCCTGGCTTAAACCAATCACATGACATTGTTGAACTCAAGGGCATTAAAAACTGGAAAGAAAGGGGTTAGAAGGTGAAAGAATGTATGTGCCACAATATGCTAGCATAGTCTCACAATGCATGGAGTTTAATTAAAAGAGCTTCATTAGTATATGTGTTATGTGTGCCTCTCTTAGAAACCAGCCTTCCTTCTTCCAGAATTTTCCCTCAGAAATAACCATCATTCTAATGGTTGAGATAAGATCTCTTCTTGACCTAATCATTTTAGCCACATGATGCTATTACCCTAGGCACCGTGTTACTCAGTATTGGAAGTTCCTATTAATGGAAAAATCATACTGCATGCATTTTATGACTTTACTTTTTTCTCAGCATTATTAAAATTTATTTATTTTTCTGTGCAATTGCAATGAGTGCGTTTTTCAGTGTTTTCATAAATTTCCACTGAAAGACTATGATGATGAACTTTGTGCCCATACCTACTGATGAAAAACTACAATGCCCTACCTACTACTGCCTGTTGAGTGAAGGGCTACAATGGCCATGCCTACTGTGGAATGAAAGGATACAATGCTCACATCATTGTATGGATACTTGGATTGTCTTTAGATTTGGACAACACAGAGATATTATGTGCTGTGTACAATCTTGTTCATGTCTCATAATGAACTTGGGCAAACCTGTCACTACAGAAAGTTAATAGAAACAGAATGTGTTAGGTATAAGTTGGCACCATGGGCAAAGATGCTGGTAAATGTGTAGATATTAGCAAATTTTGATTATACAAAATGGTAATCTCTAATAGAATATAAAACAAGCAAGAATATGGATTAAAAACAGCAATAATTCTCCAGCAAGAATTGATTGAAGATATATTCTAGGGGTCCTGTAATTTTCAGAAAGATGGCAAATTTATTGTTTAATTTTGGTGCTCTATTAGTTAGCCATACATCATATATTTACAGAGTAATTACAAAATAGAAATAACTAAGATAAAAGTACAAGGCAAAAATACTCAATTAGAAAACAGTCAAGAACTAAGAGAAAAGAAGAAAAGACAAGACACTCAGAAATTACAAAAAAAAAAAAGTAATGGATGGCTACAATATACACATAAATCAACTAGGTCCATTTAAAGACAAATATCATCAAATTATGTATGTATATGTTAATTAAAGTACCTGATCCTCACCCTTCATTCCCCTCCCCATCCCCTCTTCCTCTGCCTCCTTTGTCTATTTTATTCCTCCTTCTAAGTAATATTCAGCCATCCTCACTTGGGCCTTCCTTCCTGTTTAGCTTCTTTGGGTTATGGAATGTATCATGGGTATTCTGTACTTTATGGCTAATATCCACTTATGAGTGACTATATATCATTCATGATATTTTGGGCCTGAGTTATTTCACTCAGAATAGTATTTTCTAGTTTTATCCATATGTCAGCAAGATTCATGATGTCTTTGTTTTTAGTAGCTGACTAGGATTCCATTGCGTAAATGTACCACAATCTCTGTATCTACTCTTCCATTGAGAGACATTCAGGTTGTTTCCAGCTTCTGGTAATTACAAATAAAGCTGCTATGTACATAGTAGAGCATTTGTCTTTGTGGTATAGTAGGACATCTTTTGGGTATAAGCCCAGGAGAGGTATAGCTGGGTCTTCAGGTAAAACTACTTCTGATTTTCTGAGAAACTGCCAGATTGATTTCCATAGTGGTTGTACAAGTTTGCAATTCCATGAGCAATAGAGTTTTCACCTTTCTCCACGTTGTCACCAGCATGTGCTGTCACTAGAGTTTTTGACCTTAGCTATTTTGATGGGTGTGAGGTAGAATCTCAGGGTCATTTTGATTTGCATTTCTCCGATGACTAAAGATGTTGAACATTTCTTTAAGTGCTTCTCTGCCGTTTGAGATTCCTCTGTTTTGCGCTTTAGTCCAATTTTTAATTGAGTTGTTTGTTTTTCTGGACTCTAACTTCTTGAATTCTTTATTTATTTGGGATATTAGTCCTTTGTCTGATGCAGGGTTAGTAAAGATCTTTCCCCAATCTGTAGGCTGCCATTTTGTCCTATTGTCAGTGTCCTTTGTCTTACAGAAGCTTTTCAGTTTCATGAGGTCCCATTTATCAATTGTTGATCTTAGAGCCCGAGTCAATGGTGTTCTGTTCAGGAAATTGTTTCCAATACCAATGCATTCAAGGCCATTTCCCACTTTCTTTCCTATTAAATTTAGTGTGTACAGTTTTATGTTGAGGTCTTTGGTCGACTTAGCCTTGAGTTTGTTCAGGGTGATAATATGGATCTATTTGAACTCTTCTACATACAGACATCCAGTTAGACAAGCCTCATTTATTAAGGATGCTTTCTTTTGTTTCATTGTATGGTTTTGGCTCCTTTGTCAAAAATCAAGTGTCTATAGGTATGTGGGGTTTGGGTTGTCACTTATAAAATTTTCTAATAAATATAGTACAAAAACCACTAAATTTTCTTTTAAAATAACAAGAGCCACATTACCCCAAAACTATAATAGATATTTAGATGAAAGTTAAAGATGAGTAGATTTGTTGTTTAATTGGCCCCTTAGTCATGAGAAAAAGAATTGGGCATTAATCTGCAGCTTTAGGCCTAAGCAGTTAGGTAGAAGGATTATTATCAATTGAGATGAAGATGACCATAAGAACAAGATGTTCCCAGAGACAGAAAAGCATCTCGATGAAAGGACTTCTATCTCATGAAAAGCAACCATTCTCTAAGTTTGTGAAGAATTTCACAATGGGAAAAAAAAAAACACCACTGAAAATGTACAGATCATCATTCTGCAAGACCTCAAGGTTGATTAACTATACAAACTCACCATGATGATTCATAAAATACTGTGAGTCTGGATAGTCGACAATTTGCTTCTGAGTAATTAAAGGATAACATGGCTCAAGAATACAGAGATACAACCAAAGGCCGCTGCACAACTGTCCCACATGGTAAGCAATGTTCCATGGTATTGTGCTCAGTGATGGAGTGCCTGCTGAGTATGTCTGAGGCACAGAGTCCAGTCTCCAGTACCATACAAACAAACAAACAAGGAAAAGGTAATAAACCCTGTGTAAACTGCCTTCTATACATGATGAGGTCCTGTTAGAAAAAGAAATAAAATGCAAAAAAAATAATAATAATCAGGAATTGCAATCAGCTAGAGATAGACAAAAGGCAGCACTCACGGCTAAGAAAGGACAAAAGGCCTACAATAGAAGGACGTTGAATGCACTGCACTGTGAGTGCCTAACAGTTAGGAGACCAAGCCATTGTGTCAAGACTACAAGCAGCAATAGTGGTGCCTCTGAACGAGGCTCAGAGCCATGATAATCCATAACTGTGACTAATTGAACATTTAATAGGCTGGCTTAATATATAATAAACAAAGATTTAATCAAAGTACCCAATGCAAAAGGATTATGGAGCATTCTGAATACCTGAGCACCTGGAAGGAGAAGCCTGTGTTACCATACTGATGAAATAATGACTGCTAATGATATATACATATATACCTTTGAAGACAAAATTGCCGGCATACTGAGTGGAATATCATTGTTTCACAAGCAGTGACTGTTAATTAATTGGCATATTTTATTATAAGGAATTCAGATTCAAATGAATGCAAAAATGTAAAAATTGCAGATTACCCTGTACTTATCTGTATGAATAGCAAATGTCGCATTTTCGGTATCAATTTGATGTTAGCATTGTAGATACTTAGGGTAAACCTGACTTTTTAAATAGCATTCTAGAAATTGATGTTATCAGAAAGGCTGCCATAGCACAGAGGCTACTCGTTATCACACAAGTGTCAGCCCCAATGACCATTTCAAAAGTGCTAGGCTGGGGTTACAGTACTGTCCTGAAGAATCTGTAATTAAAATATAATATGGATCTGCCCTAAGTTACCTGAGCTAATTCACCAGTCCCGGTGGAGCAATAAATAGTGTGAGGCTTAAATGATTAATTTCTCAATGCCATAGCTACTCTCATCTCCTCTTCTGCATGCTGAAGATAGACACTCCTCCTAGGCCACAGGACAGCAAATACCCCAAATCATGTTTAAAAATTGCTATTTTAGAAGCTATCACTTCTGCCATTTTGATTTTCAGATTCCTGAACCTAATGATGCTCAACATGAACCAAGTTCATGATCTTTACTAGTCAAGGAACATCTTTCTTAAAAGGAGCAGCCTCAATCCAGTTTTGGCTTAGCATCACGGTGATGACTGCAGTGTGTTGTACTGTGTGTTAAAAGATGGCCTTCTCAGGCATCAGTGAGAGAAGGCCCTTGGTCTCATTAAGGCTCAATGCCCCAGTGTAGGACAGGGAGGCTGGAGTGGGTGGGGGTACACCTTCATAGAAGCAGGAGGGGGTGGGATAGGGAGTTTCGGGGGGGAGAATCGGGAAAGGGGATAACACTTGAACTGTAAATAAATAAAATATCCAATAAAAATGATTAGAACATAAAAAAAGAAAGACAGTCTCGCAGCCAGTTTTCCAGATCATATGTTTGTTTATATTCAGTGAATGTCTGTCTTCTGACATCACTAGGGTACTCACTTAGGTTTCTCCAAGACTTAAATAAGGACTGTGGCTACACTCATCTTCCACTTGCAAATAAAAATTTATTTTTCTCCTAGGAAGTGTCCCAGGAGAAACTATTCTTAAGTGGAGGCCACATACCCAGCAGTAGATGTCCCACAGAAAGTGGACTCAATGACATCTTTGGAGTATCATAAAGTCATGTGTGGGCTTTTGTTTCTTTTTAAATTTTATCTTATTTTTACTTTATTTCTGTATTTTTTCTTCTTTTTGCCCTATAAGTCCTGTGTGTATATATTATGGTTTCAGGTTAGTGTTTTTATGGGACTCCTAACTGTGGGAACAAATTGGTCTCTATGTCTATATCTGGGCTATTTTTTCCTTTGTGTGTGTTTGTGTGCCTGTGTGCCTGTGTGCCTGTGTGTGTGTGTGTGTGTGTGTGTGTGTGTGTGTGTGTGTGTGCGTGTGTGTGTGTGCATGTGCTTTTTCTTGGGCTCTTTTCTTCTGCTTGTATTGTCCTATTCCAATATATTATTTTTGTATTATATCATAGCATACCACATCATATCATGTTATATTATGATCCCTTAGATGCCTGCTTGTTTTCTAATGAGAGACAGAAACGAGGTGGATTTTGATTGGTGGATGGGCTGGGAGAGTTAGAGGGAGAAGAAGCCATAATCAATGTATATTGTGGGAGAAAAAAAAATCCATTTTCAATAAGAGGGAGAAATCAAAAGTAAAGGAAAAAAACCTCAAGCTAAGCATATAACTCAGTTGTTTTTAGACACCAACAAGACATTAAACTCTCTTGAAAATAAAAAAAAAAAACAAAGTGACACCTTTGATTTTCCCTTGTTAGTAGCTGATGAGTTTTTTCAGGCCACAGAATAAGGAGATGCGATACAGGCAAAGCCTGGTACTCTCTCTGAGGTAAAAAAAGATGGAGCTGGGGGGCATAAAGCACACAGAATTAAAGAGTTCAATTTTGAGAGAGTGGGAATGGGGTAGAGATTTGAAAACTAGGTCCATTTCAAGGTTTTCATTAATTAGTGCTTAATATAAACATATAAGAAAGTCACTCAGGGCTAGGGAAAGAAAGGTTTCATAGGGGTTAGAGTGAAGATACCTGGTACCCATTATACCACGAGGTAACTACACAGAAAAGCAATTCCAAAGTAGCAGGGATAATGTATCCATAAACTAAAATCTACTTTGGTTCTCCCAGGCAAAGTTTATAAGCTATCCTATGACCAAACTCTAGTAAAAATCAAAAGGTGTTTACAAAAATACAAGAATAATCCAACACTCAAGAAAGTAAAATCCACAATGTTTTATTGTATCAAGGCAATAATAAAAGGAACATGACCACAGCAATTCTTATAAAGGAAAACACTTAATTGGGCCTGACTTACAGTTTCAGAGGTTTACTCCATTATTGTCATGGTGGGATGTATAATAGATAGCCTTGGTGCTGGAGAAGGAGCAGAGGGCTCAGCATTGAATCAGCAGGTAGCAGGAAGTGGCTTCAGCTTCTAAGACCTCAAAGGCCACTCCCTAGTCATGCACCTCCTCCAACAAACCCTGTAATAGTGCCACTATCTGTGGCCCTATTTTTATTCAAACCACTTTTACCCAAATCTCCACACTAGTATAGAATGCAGATGAGGGCTGCCTTTTGTTCCAATAAAATACTGGGGGAAATGAAACTCTTAACTATCCAAGTGTAGTCTCATGAATGATACTCAAGTAACATATTCTAAAATGGCATGTTAGTATCAGTCAGGATTCTCTAGAAAGATAGAAAAATAGAACCATTAATGTGTGTGTGTGTGTGTGTGTGTGTGTGTGTGTGTATGTGATTGTTTGTCTGTGTGTGTCTGTGTTACAAATCAATTCATTAAATCGACTCTGACCTGAGTAATCCAACAATGGATATCAGCAGACTGGAGAGGCTGAGAACCTGGAGATAGCTCAGTCCACAAGGCTGGATGCCTCAGTAGTGGTGCTGAAGCCCTGGAGGATTCCCAGTGAGCTCCTGGGAATAGTTTCAGTCTATGTGGGAAGGCCAGAGAAGCTGGTTCTGATGTGACTGAAGGATGGTGGTGGCAGTGTCAGTGACAGTGGGCAGGCAAACCCATCAGCTCTTCCCTCAAGCTCCATTACATCTGGGATGCCACTGAACTGTGCCATTCATTCTGGGAGAGGAATGCCTTGTAAACATTGCTAAAATTATATCCACAGAGCTGCTCAGAGGCACACATCTTAGTTGAGTCTAGACCCAGTCAAGTAGACAGTCACTATAGAATCATTCCTGGTCGCACACTTGCACTCATATCTGAGGAAAAACATCAAGAAATCTTCCAAACACATAGTGGTACCATGTAGATCTTTCCTTGATCATGTTATTGGATATTATATTTGATTGGAGCCTCAATGATGCTTATTTGATAAATTGTCAACATGAAAGTTTTTATCATATTTGGATATGATTAAGTAAAATTGTGATGTTTCTCCTTTCTTCTCAAAATTTTACTACATTTATTTATTTATTTATTTATGTGTGTGTATGTATATGTGCACAGGCATGCGTGTGTGGTGGTCAGAGGATAACTTTCAGGAGTTGTTTTCTCCTTTTGTTATATGGAACTGAGGTCATCAGGCTTGATGGCCAGTGCCTTTTCTTCCTGAGCCATCTCACTGGTCCTTTCTTCTTCTCTTTACATAAACAAAGCTTTAAAGCACCACTATGATGCTTCACTGAGAGACCATGGTCTTAATAACTTCTTCATCCCACCTAGGGTTAGCATGGAATTCGGCATCCCTTGTTAATTGTACATAGATGTAAGGTTGTTTTTTTATCTTTTATTGTGAACCAAAGTGGCATTTTCATATTCACCATGGAACTGTAGACTCAATTTCACTGAGTTATACACAAGTAATGTCATGACTTATGTAACAAGTTGTTCTGTTCTTGGTCTAGAAAAAAAAAAGAAAGAAGGAAGAAGGAAAGAGAGAGGAGAAGAAAGAAAGAAAGAAAGAAAGAAAGAAAGAAAGAAAGAAAGAAAGAAAGACAAACAGAAAGAAAGAAATCCAAAAAAATTAAACTAGCTTTTTGAGTAGATTTATTTTTCTGTGTATCTAAAAGCCATTTTGTGACTCAGTCCCTATGCTCTTGTTGAATATACTCTATTGATGATAATGGTGCAATGCCTAGTTCTCTGTGGGTCTATGGTGCAATGCACACTTATAGAACCTTCTAGCTTAGCAGAACAAGACTTATTTCATTTCCATTTTCAAAGAATGTTAGACACTTTTAAGTTTTAAGTTGATTTTATGATTTCTGAGATATATTGCTAAAATATGAGGATGTAGAATAAAAATAATATATGCCTGAAAAATCCTGGCCATATCAAAGTCATAATTTTTAATGAATTATAAACAAACATAAAATAGAAAGTGTAGGCAAAACCATGAGTTGATTCTTGGAATTAGCTAACAAATTTGCAAGCTTCTGACAAATTTGAACAGGGAAGATATTTTTAAAATGCTCAAAAGTACTACAAATTACTAATGGGTTATAACCCAGGTTAGGTAGGATTTGAGAATATTGAGTGGTTATTCTGAATTTTGTGAATTTTCTGGCAATAACCAATTGAATAATTTATGAAATTCAACTCTACATAAAATGACTCAATCCAATAATTCCTAAGTACTTTGAATTGGTACTTTTTAAAAAAATCCCCAAAAGAATACCACTTGGACTTACTGATGAGTTGCTGTGACAAAACTATTAATGTAAGTGATTAAGGAATAAAATGTACATAACTTTAATGAAGACTACATCACTTTGATTCCATACCCTAAGTACAGAGGTCTATTGAATTCAAAGAACATACATATAAATTTTGACTGCATTTGTTCCATGTCATTTAAAAACTGTTGTCTTGAGCTGGGAAGTTGTGGTACATGCCTTTAATCCCAGCACTTCGGAGGCAGAGGTAGGCAGATTTCTGAGTTTGAGGACAGCCTGGTCTACAGAGTGAGTTCCAGGACGGCCAGGGCTATACAGAGAAACACTGTCTCAAAAAACAAACAAACAAACAAAAAACCTGTTGTCTTGTATCTTCTTTCTTTCTACATTTATTTTGTATGCATGTGTATACAGCATGTGTTTTGGTACGGATATGCACAAGTGTGCATTCATATGTGTAAATAAAGATGTAGGTATGCCATGGCATCCTTGTGCAGCTCAGAGGACAACCTTCAGAACCTTTTTGGAGGGGTCTCTTTGTTGTCAGCAGACTTCCCATGATTCTCTCTGTCCCCTGGAGCAGTGCTAGGTTATAGAAGCTCAGACTACATGTAGACATTTTGCACCTGTTCTGAGTGTTTGAATTCAGCAAACACTTTCCCTACTGAGCCACCTTCCTGCCCCACGTTACTTTAATCTTATTTTTCTTAATCCACAGACACTTTTGGTCCTTCCTGTCTCAACAACAATCACTCACTCCCACTCCCACTCAGAGATTTGTCATTTTCTCTCACTTTTCATTCCTTCTTATGTCTCATACTTCCCTTCAAGACCCCATTTCTTCTACTTCAAATACATTCTTCATGATTTTCTTCAGCAAGGTTGTATGATACAGTCTCCCAGTCATCCTTTAAGTACTATTTTCCCTTACTCTAAAAAATATTTCTCTTGATGGCGGGCAGAAAAATTGTCATCCTCGAAGATGCCCGTACTCTAATGCCTGTAATCTATCAATAGATTACGTTACATGTCAAAAGGGCATTTACAGGTATAATCAGGGTTACTGACCTTTACATTTTGAGACTATCCTACAGTATCTAGGTAGATCCAACCTAATCATAAAAGCCTTTGAGAACAGAGAACTTTCTCTGGCCCTAGTGAAAGACATGCCACAGGACAGGAAGTAGAGAGTTGCAGAAAGTCTGAAAAACCATCAGCATGAAAAGAATTTCTACTGCTGGCTTTGAGATATGGAGGCCTGAGTCTAAGAACCAGAGAGAAGTCCCTAGGAGATAAGGGCTGTGCCCTGGTGCCAACCAGCAAAGAGAAAAAAAATTTCCAGCCTAATAGACCAAGGTTGTGCTAAAGAGTTCACTTAGCTTGTTAATGGAGTCTTCCCACTATGGTGGTGAAGTGCTCACAACATTATGTAACTCCAGCTCCAGGACATCTGATGCCCTCTGATGGCCTCCTAGGGCACCTGTACATATGTGGCAGATGCTTACAAAGACACACACACACACACATACACACACACTTTTTAAAAAAAAAAAAAAGGATCTAAAATCAAATTCTTGTCTTTCTAAGGCAAAATAAATTGTAATGGCAACTAGAGCTTTGGGTGGGCATGTATCCAGCCCACCTCAACCAAAGGCATTTGAGGGATCTTAGTCATCTGAACAACCCCATCCTGGCTCACTGCTCCATATTTACATCTTTATAAAATCCCCTAGGAACCCAAAGAAGCAAGTGGGATTACATGATTTTAAAGAAACAATTGGGTAGTGAACGTGCATCTAGGGGCCAGTGGACCAAGACATGACAGGATTTTCTTTCTTTTTCTTTTTCTTTTTTCCTACACAAAGGACAGAGCAATTGCTAAGCCTGGTCCTGAAAACAAGGTCTTTGTTTTATGTGGTTGCCACACGGTCTCGTCCTCTCTCTTTGGAATTTGACAAGCAAATTGGCATTTGTGTTTCTGAGACTGTCATAGAATAGTGATTGTTAATTATACCCTAGATGTCCTGCCTCATTCTGCCATGGATGTATTATGCTAAATGTGTTTAGTGAGCAAAAGATCTTAAATTTGATTTCAAGTTGCCTATCTCAGCATGCCAGTCAGACCCGCCCCAGGTCAGAGAGCTCTCGAGGGAGCTACTAGGAGTTATTCTGCTCCATAATCCCTGGTTCTAACATAGAGCAGGAAGTATTCAGAGGGTCCAGCAGATGTCAGTGTGAAATTTGTGAACCTCTTTGGGTTACATATTAACATATCAGATTACATCATCCACTGCCCTAGAAAAGATACTGTTTGAGTGTTAGCTTCAGAAACAGTCGTTTGCGTGAGAATCTGTCCCTCTAACAGGTTAAAGTTCTGACTTTATATCTCAACCCCAAAGCTGGATAAGAGATGCAGTTTCCATGTTAAAGGAACTTCGGGGGATGAGGTGTGTGAATAAGGTGTCTGTCTCTAGAACTAAATCTTCTGATGCCCACACTCTGTTTTCCTCTGCACAGCCCCACTGAGCTGATTCTCAGCACCTTTGGTCTAACCTGGGATGCTGTCACTTGACAGCCACAGACAGACACCCACAGCAGGGGCTTTAAGTTATTTGGTGCTTTGCAATTAACAAGTGACATTGCCACACCAGTCATAAGTATTTCAATATCAATTTGCCTTTAAATGTTTTTATTAATTTTAGGATCCTTTGTGTATTAAGGAAATGACAGAGACTATATAACAAGTGTCCTATATGTCCACTACTTAGATTTAATGACTATGGACATTTTACTATGGGTGCTGGCAGTCTTTTATTTTATTATTGATTAGATAGTCTAATATACTCCTTCCTAGTCACAACCCCCTCCCTCTCAGCCTGGTATAGATATTACCTTTAAGTTAATGTGTATCACCCCTGTAATTGTTTTCTAGAACTGACATAACAAAGCACTATAAGCTGAATATCTTAAGGAACAGGGATGTACCATCCCACATTTCTGGAGGCTAGGCTCTCAAGAAGATGGCAATCCCTCAGGAAGAGCAACAGTGTCAACTAACCTGGAACTCTGGGAACTCCCAGAGACTGAGCCGCCAACCAAAGAGCATACACCGGCTGGTCTGAGGGCCCCTGGACATATGTAGCAGAGGGCTGCAATGCCTGGCCTCAGTGGGAGAGGTCCAACCTAATCCTGCAGAGACTTGATGCACCAGGGTTGGGGGGAAGAAGGATACAGAGGGCTGCCCTCTCAGAGGGAAAGGGGAGAGGGCATGAGGGAGGAACTCTGCAAAGGGAAGAGGGAGTGGGGGACAGCATTTGGGATATAAATAAATGAATAATTTTTAAAAAGAGTTTGAGATGAAGGTATCTGGCAGGGCTGTGGTGGTTAATATTGTCAACTTAACAGGTCTAGAGTCACCTAGGAGACAGGCCTCTGGAGCATGCATGAGGGATGATCTACATTGGGCTGACATGGGAAGACCTACCCTATAAAGTTCTTAGCACCATTCATTGGGTTGGGGGCCTGAAATTGAGCAAAAAAGTGAAGTGAACCAAGCGCCCTCACTGTTCTCTCCTTCCTGACTCTGGCCACATGTGACAAGCTAGCTCAAACTCTTGCTGCTATGACTTTCCAGCCATGATGGACTGTACCCTCAAGTTATCAGCCAAAATAAACCCTCCCTTCCTCACATTGCTCATGTCATATAGCTTGCCACATAAACAAAGACAATCAGTAATAAGAGGGCATCCTAAGGAGGCCAGGGCCAGATCAGATCTTGCCATCCAAGCTACTGGTACTTCTTTGGCTGGGGCAGCAAAAGTCCAACAATATGATACCCTTTGCAGGTGAACCTAAGTGTCCTCATTCTATAAAGTGCCTATGGTATTTGAGGCCCAGCTAACTGTGATAGGACTTCACATTAATCACTTACATTTGCAGTGACCTTAAGCTCACATTCTAAGGAATTTCATCATATGACTATGAGGGTGATAAAAGCCAACCCACACCATCATCTAAGTGTTACTGCTTTCATATTATATAATTTTCTAATAACTGTGCTATAATATATAATGCATTTCCAACTTTGGCATAAATAGCATTGTACTGTGCTTATTATTCAAATACTTCTCTTTATTACCCAGTACTACTTCTTAGATGTGACATCCAAGTCTGAGCTCCTTCTGCTTTTCTGAACCCTAGCAACTGGGTTTTAGAAAATCAATGCAAATCCCACTCCACAGCACTCCTAGACACTGGATGCTCGAGGAAAATGCTAGGAAACAAGATAGAATCTACATTCTGGAGGCTGAAAGGGATGTTGGAAATGAATCCAAGGAAGGTCTATTTTCTTTGTCTGATGCTCTGACCATTAAAATAACTTGTTTAGGCCAACTATAGGGAACAAGCAAAATCTTGTATGAATGTGTATGTCTTTGACATGGGCATGACCATGTCAAGGACCCTAAAGCCCTAGATCCATGTGAGTGACCAAGCCTTCCCTGAGTGAGGCTCAGATGAAAGGCAAGACTTTCCTCTGGTATGAGTGTAGATGATGAGAATGTGTGCTTTCTTTCCCTGGTGGTTTACAGCCTAAAGATTGCTTCCTACGATCTAAGGGGATTAGTTAAACCCACCTCCTTATTCAGCTATAAATAATAACCCTGCCTTTTGAATTATCTATATACAACGATCCCACCCTCATGTTCAGCTGTAGGCAACAACTTCACCTCCCTGTTCAACTGTGTATAAAGTATATACTGAGTTTCAGGGCACTGTAGCTTCTCCACCAGAAAACCAGTATACCCAATCCCAGTATTTCTTAGTTCACATACCTGTCCTTTACCCATGCCCTTGGTGCTGACAGATAGGTAGATCCCCATACATATGCAAGGACATACAGCTGAGGAAACAGCTCAGTCAGTAAAGCTAAATCCCCCAAAGACCTGTGAAAATTCCAGCCGTGCAAATGCACACCAATAATGCTAGTGCTGTAAAAAAGGCAGAGACCTGAAGATCCTGCGGGCGTGGTGCCTAGCCAGTATTAGTATCTGGCCTCCACGAACATATGTACATGTGTGTCCTCCACATACATACCAGACATTCAAACAAGCAAACAAATAAAAATAGCTTATTCAAATTTTGGAAATCCTCTCAAAGGCCCTTCATAAAAAAGTGTCAAGTAGAAATGAAGTTGTGAGTTAGCTGTTTGTGTGATGTGTCCTCCAGACATACCATACAAATGGATCTCCCCAGGTGGACTCTGAAATGCTTCAGAGGTATAGGTGAGTTCATTACTAAGTCTTAGCATGTTAAGATCTAAGGAATGGAAGTCTCAAGCACCCAAGTTTCAAGCGCCCAACCCACTCCCCCACCCCCAGCCACTGACTTTCTCAAGGGATATGTGGACTCAGAGAAAGCCCAGCCCAGCTGGGAGTAGTGGGCTCCCACACTGGGCTGGGCTCTCCTATGTGTGGGACCAGGAAACCTGGACAGATGAAAATAGGCTATGTTTATTGAGAACTTGTTCTTAGACATTATTCACTTTCCAGTCATTGACACATTCAGTTATGGCTACAACTCTATGACTCAGGTAATATGTTCTTACGGATGAGGGAAGCAAAGCACAGTGAGACCTTCATTGTACCCAAAGGCACACAGAAAACCAGGATTCAAACTGACAGCATGCAGCTTTGTCCACTCTGCTGTACAGCTGATGAACCCATCTGACACAGGCTCACCACCTCCCATCCCAGGCTACACCCGAGATAATCACAGCAATTACTCCAACTTCTTTTCCTTCTCTGAACCACCAGCAGCCCTTCACGGTGTATCTGCTAAAGGATATGGCTCCAGAAAGACACCAAGCCATTCTAGAAAGTGCCTGCTACTAAGTTCCTGCTATGTAATTGGCCTCTGAAGTCACACAGACATGGGTTCAGTCATAATCAGCAATAACTTTGATTTTTACGTTGCTTCTTAGCATCTTCAAGCATCAATCTCCTCAGCTGCAATGAAGACTATAATTGGATCTGTGGTCACACAGCCTCAAAACACTAGCAGCATGCAGAAAATGGATGTATCAGGTGCTTTTGTTGTTGCTGGGACCCCAACAACCAACAAGAAAGGATTTATTTGGCTCTGGGTTTGAGGGGACAGCGTATCAGGCAGGAAAGACATGATGGCAGCACTGTGAGAAAGCTGGTCATAGTGAGTCTGCAGTCAAGGCACAGAGAGATAAATACTGGCTCCAAGCTTGCCCTCCCCTCCCCCTTCCTCCCCCTTCACCTCCTTCTCATCTGTGTGCATGGGCCTGCCTGTTCTTTTTATTCAGTCTGGAACCCCAGGCCATAGGCTGCTCTGCCAGCATTCAGGATGTGTATTCCCTCCTCAGTTAAACCTCTCTGGAAAACATCCTTATATACACACACAGAGGTGTGTTTTCTAAGTGATTTTTAAAGCCATTCAAACAGATAGAGAAGATAAAGCACCACAGTGGGATTGACATCAATCCAATTCTTTGAGACAAAAATTAAACAGATTGACTGAGCTAACAGCTGCCTCCTTTCTCCAATTTTCAGAGTCTTAGATTAACATTTTTCTGCCTGGAATCTCTGTTATAACTTCCAGCCTAGGGCTCCCCAGGGGCCCAGAAGCTGATCATCCAAGCTAGTAGTCTATGGCCCAAAGACACTTTAAAATTGCTGCGGCTTTGAGGGTCTCACCAGTTAGGGCTCAGTCATGTCATCTTGCCTGAGGGTTGGGGTGGGGGTCACTTTTTCACATCCTGTGGATTTGAACACTAAAGTCTACGCAAATCCTGACTTCTTTCTCTAATTCCTATTTTAAACGTTCTCACTCAAAAGATCACTTTCTGAATAATATTGACCTTTAAAGACACATTAAATCTTATTCAGAGTTTTCCATTCAATATCCAACTTCCTTTTTTATTTTGCCTCCTTCTTTGAGTTATTAATAAAGCTTCCTTTATGTATGACACCATCTCTCCATACTATTAATGTATTTTGCACAAAGACACTGCTGCAGGGACAGTAATTATTTTGAGGTTTAATACAGTCAGGACAAGGTATGACAAAGCTGTGGGTTCCTGAAGGGCAGGATCTCTCACGAAGTATCTTTCAGTGAAACATGTGCATGATGTCTTTTGTATCCTGCACATCATTGAATAGGCTCAGCTTGCTCAGTCATAAAATTCCCTTTCTCACTCAAAACCACAACTGATATTGGAAAATTAGACCCATATACCCACTGCTCCCAGCTTTCATTAACCAAGCAGAAAGATAAGACAGAAATGTTCTTTTTGACTTTCAAATATTTTCTTTAGCTCTCCCCTTGGAACTCCTTCCCTTGAAGTTGAAATTTAGTGCTGATGGTCCCTTCAGCTCAGTGTCTAACCTGGACACTTACCCATGGCTCTGCTCTGTCATAACTGGCAATTGTCTAGGTAGACCCAGGAGGGTAGGGAATGGATGGAAAAGAGATATGTCTTTGGTTCTGGATGCTTCATTCTAATGAGGAGGTGTCTGGTGACTGAGGGCTGAGTGATTCTGACACAGCCAGGTCTGTTCTCCATTGACTTGCATCCTGCTCTCTCCTCGGAGATCTGATTCCTGAATAGTCCATCATCTGGCTCTCAAAGCAGAGGACAAGACAACAGGGGACACCAGAAGGAGGTCAGAATATGAGAAGACATCTGTTCTGCTGCCTCTCTGCTATGTCAGGGGCTGAGTCTCTGTCATTCTCACAATTGCCTCCTTAGCCTAGGGCAACTCAGTAGTCTCAAGTGACCCTCTCCCCAAGGTTTCTAAGAGCAGTCTACTGTTAATACCAGGTTGGCTTAGACTTCTTTATTTGAAATGAGTTAAATTCCATATCTATGACTCTGCCTGATATCCATACACAATCACAAGTGTTACATTAAAGATTTTCAACATACCTATTACTCCTTTTCTTTAATCTCAGCTATTTTCATCTTATTGACCAACTAGCCTGCAAAGTGAGCAGAACTTGGACCTGCAACCCAACAAGTCTTCAATCTGTGTGTCTAGGAGAAAATCACTCTCTTCCTGCCAACACAGGCTCCAGTTTCCTTAATAACTAAATGCAAATGTCAGCTAAACCAGTAGTGCTCCAAGTGGGGCCCCAGTCTCCAGGGGTTCCCAAAATCCTTTTAGGAATTCTCAAAGGTCAAGGCTATCTTCATAATTCCAAGGACTTACTTATTTACCTTGTATTTCCACTTGATGACATTACTAATGGGACACAGTAATGGTAGATAACACAGTACACTCAAGGTTCCAGACCATGGCACCAATGGCACTCCTGTTGAATTCTGCCACACCCTCCAAATCTGAGTAACAATTTCACTCAGGAACAGTCTTAATGCAGTACTTGGAAATGTTACTTTTATTGAATACTGAGCCTTTGGCCTGTCCTGTTTTAGTTTCTGGAAGTCTTACTGGCAAAAATGAGAGCCAGATTCTAAGCAGTTCCACTTTGTTCTGAGATATAAAGGGAATCACCTCCAAGGAGAAGGCAGACACATGGCTGAATTGTGATCTAGACACTTTTCCCACTATTTCTACTCAAAAGATTAACTGACAGGCAAACTACAGCTACTAACACTGAGACATCTGGAAGACATTTTTCAAAAAGAGTGAACCAAGTGTGGCTGTCTTTCCAAAGAAGATAGCTGATAATATTTGTCCTGAGTAATATGATTTGTGCTTTCAAGCATGGTACCTTCCTGGTATTAACAAGTCATGTGTTGCAATATGGTGAAAGGTGTCAACATCCAAACAACCATCTCATGTACTTTAGTGAGATCCATCAAAGGCTTCTTCCTGGGGCTGGAAGGATGGCTTAATGCTTAAGAGCCCTTCTGGCACAGAACCTAGATTCAGTACACTCACATGGTGGATAATAGCCATCTATAACTACAGTTCTGGAGCATCTGGTCTCCATGTGCTCTGCACACACATGGTATGGAGACATACATGGAGGCAAAAGAGCCATACACATAAAATAGATTTTAAAAAAATCTTTAAAAATAAAAAATCCTTCCCAGCACTTGGGAGGCAGAGGCAGGCAGATTTCTGAGTTCGAGGCCAGCCTGGTCTACATAGTGAGTTCCAGGACAGCCAGGGCTACACAGAGAAACCATGTCTCGAAAATACCAAAATAATAATAATAATAATAATAATAATAATAATAATAATAATAATACCCTTGTCCTAGGTGTGCAGGCTTTGGACAGGGATTCAGAGCCATTTACTTGGTGTCTGAGCTCAACTGTCTCGGCCATAAAGAGTTTCTTTATTTCCTCATCTGTAAAATGACCTTGCCTAGCTAGAAAAGAACTAAATAATAATATATGGGTAAATATTAATGTAGAAGCTTCAAAGCAAGTGTTTGGATCTGGTATGGCATGCAAATGTCCCATTACTCATTATTGTTACTCTAAGGGGTCTGTGGAACAACAATGGCTCTAGCAATAGAAGTTGTCATATTCATATTCTAGCATAACTTACAAGCTACTGACCTCAGCCAAGTGATCCAGCAATATGATCATGTATAATAATATATCAACAAACAGTCATGAATGGCCTTATGATTATTGTGCAGAATAAAAGAGATGTTAGGTGCTTGGCGCAAGACCTAAATCATTATATTAACTCTTTTATATTAGTAATTGGGTGTTTGAGAAATCCTTCTTAAACTTTATAAAATCATTATCATGGAACAGGCAATATGGCTCAGAGAGTAAAGGAACTTACCACCAAACCTGAGGACCTGACTTGGAGCTCCGGGATCCATATAGTACATTAATATAAACAACTTCCACAAATCATCCTTTGAGACACACACACACATACACACACACGTTGTATCACAACACAATGACACCATAACTTCCAGGTCTCACAAATGTGTAATACTACTGAGTGGTGACATTGAAACAGTAGCTTTTTGAAGAGGTCGGGGGGCTTATTCCTGTGGTGTGAATATCGTCACCATGGCCAGTTTCAATCTATGAACGTGAGGCCCCTGGACACAGAGCTGGTGAGAAATTCTCAGTCTTGGGCCACTTAGGTACCACTCCTCTCCAGCAGCCTTCTGGGGAGGACTCACGCACTGTGCATCAGTTCAGGACTCTCCTACCCAGAAGGCATGGGTTTCCCAGGGCAGAAGAAGCAAGGTAAGCTGAGTTTGGGTTGTATTCACAAACACATTTTAAGTGTCTCTATAAAAACAAGACAACTCTCTCTGAACTTTAAACAGATGGAGAAGTACCTGCGGCATAAAGCCATGAGAGGCAACAACTAGGTTTAAAGACACAATTCAAGCAAAAAATAAAAAATGGACATGTTTTCATGATACCATTTATTAAAGAAAAACCTTTCTTTACAGTATATCTTTCTAACTGTAAAATTCACTTTAAAATTTCTGAAAATAGTAAAACTAACTTTTAAAAAATTCTGGGCAGTTAAAATGCCCTGGTTCAAAGTTGGGCTTTTTTTGTTTTGTTTTTTAAATAGGCAAGAATGTATGCTGAGAAGAGAGGAAGCATTATGACAACCTGTCATGTTAGTCTTGACACAATTCAACTTCTGCACCTAAATAGCCACAGAAGTCGGAGGGTGGGGATGGAATCCCTAGGACCAGATACTCACTGATGAAGATTTCCCTTTCTATTTCATGTAAAAAATAAATTACTTATAAATAAGGAGCTGAAGAGAGCTAGTGTGTTCTGAGAAGTGCACACAGTGTGCCTTCTCTCCCACACTCACTACACAAAACTCTCCTCCATATTGCTACACAACAAGAAGGAATCCACAAGCCGAGGCTGGACCAGCTGCTGGAAGTCAGAGTCCTGAAGGCCTTCAGGGCAGACCCCAGCCAACCGACGCAGGGCAGCCTGGGAAGAGAAGAAAAGAGAAGACACTGTCAGACTGGGCCCCACGTGGGTATGTGCTTCCTTCAGCTGCCCCAAGAGAAGCATTTGAGAAATGTCACTAACCAAGCAATTTGATCTAATTACCTGACACTTGTCCCATGATACTTTTTTAAATAAATCACTCTGGCAAACTTTTGTTTTGGTTTGGTTTGGTTTGGTTTTTTCCGAGACAGGGTTTCTCTGTGTAGCCCTGGCTGTCCTGGAACTCACTCTGTAGACCAGGCTGGCCTTGAAACCAGAAATCCACTTGCCTCTGCCTCCCAAGTGTTGGGATTAAAGGCATGCGCCACCACCACCTGGCTCTGGCAAACTATTTTAAAGATCTGTTTTTAAGGATCTAGTTAAATAGTGATGTATGGAAGTTCAAAATGTGTTCCTCCCAGAGACCTCCAGAAGCATCCAATTCAAATTATTGCTCTCAATGCTGTGAGTAACTTACAGAAACTAGGGTTATTCACTCACCCCAAAATGCAGCAAGTCCCTCACAGAGCACTGTAAGATGGGAAGGAAAGAGAAAGGAAGTGGGAAACATGGAGTCAAGGTAGATAAGGATGCTGTTACTGGGAAATCCAAGCCAAAAGAGGGAGAACTGGAGAAGGATGGAGGCAGCAAGGAGACAGTTCATCTGATCACCCCACTGAGCACTAGTCTCACTTCTACATATCCTGAGGATATGTCTCTCCTGTTCTTTCCTAGTCAGAAGCATTCATCTATTGTCACCACCCTAGCAAAGCCATCCTTGGTTACCCTAACAGAGGAACAATCAATGTCTCTGTCCCTATGCACCCTCCCAAGCCTTGTTCTCAAGTCAGTCATCCTTGGATCTCATTCTTGGATGCTCAGGTATTAAATGAAGACAGTTGCCTACTGTCAGCTTCTTTGCTATGGAAAAATCAATTCATTTGCTAAAGGCAATCTGTGCTATCACTTTCCTCAACACAAGAGATAATAATTATACTGTTCTCCCGCCACCTGAGGGCAGCCTTCAGGCCAGAGAGGAGGTCTGGGAACAGAAAAGAAGCTCCCTATTCCATCTGGCCATGTACCATGCATCTCTCATCTTACTGCCCAGAGCCTGTATCCAATTTAGGAGTCTTTAATGAGTTAAGCAATGGAAATCCACCAGCATCAGGAGCTGGGGATGTGGACAAACAAACTGCAAAGTCAGACAATAAATAGGATCCAAACTCAAGGTCATGTAAAAATAAAAATGTCACTACAAAGACTTTTTCCCTTAGAACATTCTAGAGTCAGGGAACAGATACAAATCCTCCTCCAAGTTAAAATACTGAGACCAGTGCTTTTGAGAAAGAAAGAGCGTGGCTAGAAACAAGATGGTTTGTTCAAAAGGCCAAAGCCTCCAGAGAAGTTCAAGAGTCTACTCCATGAGTGATACCCATTATATCAAAAGACAAGCAGGGAAACTAAGGTTATACACTATGTATCTCCTTCTTTTGTAGCACAGAGGGACCCTGGGAAACACCATCAGATGGGGATTTAGGTCTGAGCCTCCAGAGCTGAACAACAGAGTTGTAAAGATGCTGTTTGTTTGGGGTATGGATCAAGACAGTGCTGCCAGGCAGAGTTTACAAGACCTGGAAAGAGTAGGGGGCCTTCAGGCCTAGTGCCAGGGCAGAGCCACACTAAGAAGGTCAGTAAGTGGACAGTAGTCCCTTTCCAGCTGAAAGTTCTTGGAGTGATTGAAGATGGCAGCAAACACTTCTATGTGCTCTCTCAAGAAGCAGTAAAAATGCCAGGAGTGATAGCAAGAAGTCCTCACAATGGAGACGGCATATAGTGTCCCAAGGGTTTCTGACAGCCTTAACTTTACCTTTCAAGTCCTTAAGTCTGGCAGGTGCTGCTGCCAGAACAGTGAAGATCAGGGAGTTGGGGCCAATGATGATATGCTCGTCAGCTATGAATTTCTCCTCATTTTACTTGATAGAAAAGCAGACCCAAGAAGGCCTGTGAACCTGGAGAAAAATGGTTTCTCTCTCTCTCTCTCTCTCTCTCTCTCTCTCTCTCTCTCTCATTACTAATTCCACTCCAAACACAGCATCTTCTTTGGTTGTCAATGTTGTAACAAACTGGATCTAGCTGATGTCTGACATTGCTCTTCAACAGAAAACAGTCATCTGTTGGCCCCATAAAAGATGTTGAAGGTGTCTCCAAATAGTAGGAGTATACTACCGTGAGCAAGCACACTTTAATATGCTATGTGCATAAGTATAGAATAATCATTTTAATATAATTGGTGCCCTTTCAAAACTCTACATTAATTTTCTATGCATTTAAAAATTACTCAGAAGATGGGAGGGAAACTTATTAGGAACAAGGAATCTCCAGAGTAGATAGGGGGATAGAAGGGGTTAATGGGGTGAATCTGCTTGAAATACACTATATACATGTGTGAAATTGTCAAGAAAGGATTCGTAGAGGAGGTTAAAAACCTTCCCCAGATTTCAAAAGACACAGAGGAGATAGGAGTGTCCTGAAGTTACCAGAATAAAAGCAGGAAAGTTTTTTTTCCCAACTGTCTCCACAACTATATCCCCACAGCCTAGAAGAGGAAGTGATACATAAACTCACTCAGCAAATATTTACTAGATAAGAGTTATAGCACTTTGATCTACACAAAGACGTACAACTCCCCAAGGTACAACCAGGGCAGGCCCACTGGTGGCAATACTGGCTGCTTCTACAACTGCACAGTTGAGTCCATGTGGAACTCCCAGAAATGAGCTGAGCTCAGTGAAGAATGGGGCAAAAGGAAGGCATTGCAATGATTCAGCCTGAAGGAACCCTCCACCCAATGCTTCTCCCATGTGTTCATTGACGGCCAAAGATCTGGTATTCTCTTCTGAAAGCTGACAGCTTCTCCATGAGCCCAAACTTCTGTCTGTTCTGCTCTGTGGTTCATTGCAGCCCATAGGAAGATAAGTGTGAAGAGAGCATGCGCTGCCCATCTGCTTGAGCAGGTTAATTCAAGATTAACCCCTAGTACCCAGAAATGTGAAGCTCCTAGGATGCACTTTCTTGGGTTCAAGTAGGAGATCTTAGCATCTGGTTGAGCAACTATCACTGCCCTGCCATGCCCTCTGTAGTCACATCCACACCAGAGGGCCAGGCAGAGGTTTCCTCCTGGGAGTAAAAGGAGAAACCTTTCTCATAATTATTTACGTTGGACAGACAGTTGTCCACTTCCTGGCCCCTGTGTTCTGGGGGCTCCACGGTATCAACACTACCACCTAGCAGCCCTCCAGCTTACCTCTCTGGCTTCAACCTGCTGGTGGTTGTCCCTAGAACCTAAAAGGCCACTGGGGATGTGGCAGTTGGATGGAGAACAGCTACTCTGTCCTCGTCTTGCATATGGCTATCATCACATGAATAGGAATGAACATCAGCATTACCATTTGAATATGAGAAGGAAAAGCATGGGAAGGTGTCAAGGCTTATCCAACTGTGGCAGAACCAGCTGCCCTGGCCTCAGTCTACCTTCCTTAAAGCCCTGGGGTGAGCTGAAGGCAAGCTAAGAACTCACCAGGCAGGCCACCAGGACAGCATCACTACTGTTCCTCTCAGAAGGGGACCGACAGAGCTCAATCAGACGAGACATACCTGTACAAGACACAAGCAGATCACAATTGGGTTAGACAAGCCTGGCCAGGTGAGATTGAGGTGCCAGCCAGCTTTACCCATGGTACATGTTAGCGCCCATCCACAGAGAAGCTGAACCACCTGAAGAAATATTTCTACTTCCTACTCAAGGGCAAGAAAAGTAGAGTGTCGAAGTCAAACCCACAGCCGGGCAGTGGTGGGACATGTCTTTAATCCCAGAACCTGGGAGGCAGAGGCAGGTGGATTTCTGAGTTCAAGGCCAGCCTGGTCTACTGAATGAGTTCCATGATAGCCAGGACTACACAGAGAAACCTTGCCTTGAGAAAAAAGAAGAAGGAGGAGGAGGAAGAGGAAGAGGAGGAGGAGGAAGAGGAAGAGGAGGAGGAAGAAGAGGAGGAGGAAGAAGAAGAGGAGGGGGAGGAGGAAGAGGAGGAGGAGGAAGAGGAGGAAGAGGAGGAGGAGGAGGAAGAGGAGAAGGAAGGGGAGGAGGAGGAGGAAGAGGAGGAGGAGGAGGAAGAGGAGGAAAAGGAAAAGGAGGAGGAGGAGGAGGAGGAGGAGGAGGAAGTCAAACCCACAAGTGCCACAGCAATGGCCAGGGCTGATGGTCACCAAATGCTGCAGGCATGTTGCCCATTTTCTCTGAGCAAGGCCTTTGGAGTAGACACTTCCTCTTTTATGAGTATAATGTTTAACATTCATGCCTATGCCCTGGGTTCTCCCACCTAATTGCCCCAATTGGCTATGTCAGTCAGAAAATATATTTTAGCTAAAAGTATATAAAAAGATAAACCCCATTAACATTTCTGAGAGATTTACTGAGAAAATGTTGCAACAAGCCACAAAGAAGATATGAGACCTTGCTAAAACATTCACCAACCCATGCTAATAAGCAGGGCCTGTTCCATCTACCATGCTCTGAGCATCAGTCTCGTGATTCTCACGTGCAGACCATTCTCCTGTTACCACTCAGGGCAGCTACTGTGCACATGTAGGGAAGTGGTTCTCATTCTTCCCAGAGCTGAGACTTTTAATACAGTTCCTCATGTTGTGGTGACCCCCAATCATAAAGTTATTTCATTGCTACTGTAATGAACTGTAATTTTGCTGTTGTGTAATGTAAATATCTGTTATGTAGGGCGTCTGATAAGTGATCCACAGGTTGAGAACCACTGCTCTAGAGCTTATTATAGAATGGAGGTTCTGGGAATATTCAGGCAAATAGGAGGCTAACAACTCTTATACAATAAATAGAATTAATGGATATTCTGAGCATAAATAAGTGAAATAGTGAATAGATAAATAATGGAGTCAATGAATTCCTGAGAGAATAAATGTATGAATGGAGAATGAGTAAAAGCAGTGAATAAAAGAATAAATAGTTAAGTGAAGGAAATAATCAGGTTCTGACAAGAGGAGCCTGCAGGTGAGCCGCTCTTCTGGCCAACTTTTATTTGTTATCATTTAGACTAGGGGCTATGTCCAGGGTTCTACTCCAGCATCTCCCAGCACACAAAGAATGGGGCTGACCCTCGCTAGTCCTAATATTCTGCCCTCTAATAGCTCCATCAGATTACTACTGCCATCCCAAGCTTCCCATTCCACTCCAGCCACAGCCAGCACCACTCACAGCTGAGCCGTACAGCCTCCTGGGCCACATCGGGGTCTCGGCAGAGGCGGGCCAGGGTCACTGCAGCTTTCTGCTGTACTCTTTCACAGGCTGCCACTTCAGCAGGTGTCCCAGACCTTGGCTTCTCAGACAGCATACCCATGATGAGCTGGACACCTGGGCAAGAAGCAACAGACAGTTTGGACAGTCTAGACTTACTCCAAGGGTAGAGCTTCCCTAGTGGAGCTAGCTAGACGATGGATGCAGGGCTCAAACGAAAGCTTGGGGTATGGGAGTCTCAGACAGAGCTGCCAGTTGGTTATGGTCACCTCTTTCCTTTCCTCCTTCATAGAGATGTGTCTGATTCTAGGCACCAAGTCACTAACCTGGGGAGAAACATCTAAATAGACACCTCCGCTTTTAAAAACACCATTATTGATTTTATGGTATGTCTCACACTGTGTTATATATACAGTAAATAAACAGTCCCCTTAAACATCCCAACAGCCTCGTGGGCATAACCATGGTAATTCTACTTTAAAGTCCTGAACGGGGTAAGCCTCTTGGCCAAAGCATGGAGGTGCTGAGCCCCACAGCAGGAGGTGTCTCAGGTTGAGGCAGGAGAACCACTACAGCAGTTGCATTCTAGGTGGGAGTGTCAGACTGAGACTCCGTTTAGTCACTCAGAGACCTCCTATCTCCTCTCCAAACAAGATCTGTCTCCTGATTGTTCTATAAAGCATACACACACACACACACACACACACACACACACACACACACGCACGCACGCACGCACGCACGCACGCACGCACACACGCACACACACGCTATCAGCCTGTACCATCACCTTATCTTTGCCCACTCTTTCTGTGGGGAGTGCCCCTTTCCCTCTTATTCTCAAACATTTTCCATCCTATAGGTTTACAGTGGAAGCCTTTCTTCTGAATGAGCTGCCCCCACCCCCAGCATCCTAGTCCCAACTAGCCAGGTGAGAACTTAAACTAAACATGATCTAAAAATAGGCTTTACTTCATGGTGTTGCTTTAAGAATCACGTTGTATGTGAGCTGATGGTTTCCATAAAAATCTAGACTTCTGATTTCTAACATTTACCTTCTGAATTAGCAGTAGTGACCCCACATACATTTCTATATGGCCAAAAGCTTATTGTTGTTGTTTGTTTCTAATTTTGTTTTGTATTATGATGGGGATGTGCTATATATATCTCAGGCTCCCTTAGAACTCACTATGTAGTTGAGGCTGGCCTGGAACTTAAAACCCTCCAACTGTAGCCTACTGAATGCTGAGATTATAACCATATACCTACACAGCTGTCTTAAGTTTACTCTTATTAATGAGATTGGTCTAATACTTGTCCACTTTAATTAATCATTTTAATTATGTGTCTGGATCCTGCAGACATCTAGGTTTATAACCTGTAACTTAGTAACGGGCTTTCAGAGTCAGACTATTTAACAGGGTTTTCCCTTATAGCGACCCAGGAGTCTCCTGGCTCCTCATGGCTTCTGGGTACATCACTGTCATTTGGATCTCTCAAATCCTGCCTTCCTCAAACTCTCTGTATGAAATCCTGTGAGGCTCACACTGTTCCCTAAAAGAGAACGTAGGCCTGGTGTGGAGCTCATCCTGGGTATAGACACTCTTCTGATACCCTTCATGGTCATCCTCATACACTCCTGAGAGCAAACATTGCTATTCCCACTTTTCAGAGGGAAAAGAGAGAGCCCATACTGTTTGTAGATAATGGAGCCAGATAATTCAAGCCCACCGGGTACGGCGCCAGTGTACATGCTCTACTACCCTCCTTCCTCCTTCTGTGACTGCACTGTTTTAGATGGTCTGTCTTATACACCAACACTTCAGTTCAGGCAGGCCCTCCTTCTTTTCAGGGAAAGCCTTTAGGAAAAATGTGGGGCCTCGTTAAACTCCATGTCCTCAATGTCCAGCACAATGCCAGGCACACAGTAGGTTTCTGCCCCTGTGGAATCAGTGAGTTAGTCAACAGCACTTTGTAAGCCACAAAGCACTCTCCAGATGGCAGCTATCCCAAGCTCAAAGGCACAGGCAAGTGGCAGCCTGCTGTCATTGGCCACTTGAGCCAAGACCCCAAGTGCCTAAGGAGAGTACAAGTGACACCACGCAGCCTCTCCTCTTGGCCTCAGCTGGCTCAGCACAGTTTCTCATTATTAGCTCAATCACATGAAATTAACACAAAATGGTGTGTTTCAATTAGTCTTGGGGAACGGGGGAAGTGTGTGTTTGTTAAGACAGCAGGGCAGCCTGGGGGAAGGGCCTTTCAGGAGAGCAGAGGTGCCCAGCCTCCCAGTTCGCTCTCTCATTAGTGTCTCTGATCTCCAACTGCTTGCTAATTGCTCCCTTATTCCTCAGTCACAGGAAGCCCTGGCCAGCCTCGCTCTGTTCCCAGCTGCAAGGCTGCCACCTTGTCTTTTGACAGAGACTGCTTACAACAGCCTTCAGGCTGACAAGCCCAGTTCCACCTCCCCTTGACCAGGAACACACAACGTGGAACAGAGAGGGCCAGTTGGAAGGGAAATGCCCTGGGAGGGGAGGGGAGGTAACGCTGTTGCCCTTTGCTCCTCCTCCCCTCACTCCTTCCCACACTTTAGCTTCCCATGGAGGCCAAGTGCAGTAAGGCAGTTATATAGCAGTGATACCCCACTTTGGGACCTTACCTCCCTCGCTGTTTTACTGTCTCCAGGCCACTATCCCTACCTGGCATTATCTTCTATGTTTTCTATCTCCCACTAGAATTCAAGCCTGTGAAAGCAAATGAGCATTTCACTTTTGACCAAGTTCTATACAGAACCTCCCTCCCTCTCTCTCTCTCTCTCTCTCTCTCTCTGTGTGTGTGTGTGTGTAGATGCTCATACAGACATATAAACATATCTGTATTTACATATCTGCACATAGGATTTATACAAGCCTAAAGGCATATACCCTTCTAATCCATGCTACATTCCCAGACATACCATTCTCCTGAATGATGTCAGAGGCACACTGCTCCAGCACAGACATGTTTGCCAAGATGGTCACAATCTAGAAAACAGAATTGAGAGATTATAAAACAAATAAACATGGCCCCCATGGTACTCTCTCTGCAGGTAGGTCATATGGGGGCTGCAGAGCTTCTGTCCATCCTGGATTCTTACTATACATCTGCCTAGCTTTCCATGGTACTGCCTTCTATTCTCATGGGCTGCTGCCACCCAGATGGAAGGAAGCCCCAGTGACTGATGCCCATTAATCAGTGGGTGGCTCTGGGATGGTAACCTGGGATCTCAGTAAAATGCAGACTCACACTGGATGAAGTTGAAATCCAGTTGTTTGAATGCAGGAACCCTCTGATTCCAGACCTCTTTCTCTCTTCTGTTCTGGCTTTGTCTCCTGAGTCTTTGATCTTTGATTGGGTTCCTCCCCCCAACACCCATGTCAATTTTCTTTCTGATACTAACCTTCTACATGAAATATTAAGGCTGAGCTCAAGCCAGAGAGCAAGCTGGTGAGAAAGTTCAATTTAGCACACTTTACAAGTCTCTGGTCTACAAGCCTCACTTACAAATCACCACTGACTCTGACAGTGATATTGTCATTAATGATAGAACACTGACATTCCATGGACATCCACCCTTAGTTACAGTCTCTTGGGCCATAACACCTTTCAGTCCTACAACACAATGAAAGGGTCTCAGTGAGCTCGTAGCATAAATAATAAATAAATAAATAATTTTTTAAAAAATGGATTAAGGAATTTTCAACAAGAGACCCAAACTGTAAGTGGTGCCAAAAATTAGATAGATAGATAGATAGATAGATAGATAGATAGATAGATAGATAGATAGGAAGTTAAGGATGGAAGGATGGAAGTATGGTACTATGAGCAGAGATGGCCCCGACACTGTTCCTAAAAGAAACCCTACAGTGGCAAATGTGCCTGTCTCTGCAGATGCAGACAGCATGCACTGATGGTGATTGAAATTAATAGGAAGATCTAAAGTCTTTCTCCCCAGTGGGAGCCCACTCCCTAGAGAGCTTCTTCATAAGCTGGTGAGATGGTCTAACCAGGAGCCATGCTCTGCCTCTGAGATGGCATGTGATAGCCTGCAGAGGACAGCACAGGAAGCTTCGGTCCCGAGGATGGATGGTAGAGCAACATTTGCCAGAAAAGAGCATTAGATGGATTTTAACAGGTTTAATTTTAGCTTGTCACTCTCCTTAATAAAATGTCTGAAAGTTCTCTTAAACAGGAAAAAAAAAGTGTTGTCATACCAATAGGATATCTATCCTTCTGCCCTCTCAAGACACATGCTGGCTGTGGAGGCAGTATCTCTGGGCCTCAGCCTTTTCCCATTCAGACCTGGTCTGGGACTAGATGGGTAAGTAAGAACTAGAGAGAGACGTTGGAGGAAGGCAGGGAAGCCCCTCAAAAACTGTGTTCTGAAGTCATCTGCCGTGCCCAGTGTTTTATTAGAGGAGTGGTAGGTATATATTGGAAGTTCTTTTTCTCTTCTCTTAGGATAGGGAGTGTTTGTGGGCTCAGAGGAAGAAGTTAGAGAGAAGAAATGGGTTATAGATGCAGCCCTCAAATGGAAGATTCCCCCAAGAGCCATAAAGTACAGTCATAGGAGAGACATACAGGTCTAAGTCTGTCAGATTACAGTGCATTCTGGTGGCTCTAAGCTGCCAATAACAGCAGAAACAGGACCTGTTCCCATCACACAGGGGCTCCCATGCCCCACCCATCACCAGACAAGCATTTCCATAGACAGACTTTTGTTTGACCCTTACATTCATGAAGGAAGGAAGAGAGGAAAAAGGAAAAGAGGAAGGAAAATAAAACCTTTGTCTGCAAGCAACGGGTTCATTATATGGCAATCATTAGCTGAGTCACAGGCACCAGGTAGGTCTTTGTGTTGGACTAATTTAGATCCTGTTAATGAAAATTACTTCCTCCTTACAGAGCCTGTACCCCATGTGGTTTTCTGAGGTGCAGATGAAGTAGTCAATTAAACACAATTTGAATAAATGCCAATTATACCCTGCTTGGAGTCTCCCATTTGAAACACACTTGTATGCACTGTGTTGGAGAGGGCAAAGAAACCAATGTTTTCACTTAGCTGTGAGCCTCCCAACTGTAGTTTTAAGGACAACTGGTTTACCTGGCTGGAAGCAGCCTAGCAATGCTGTGAAGATATAGAATGCAGGAGCCAGGTTCATGGTTTCTCTTGGCCCAGGGTTATTCAATTGGTGCAAAATTAAGGCCTGTTTTTCCTGACCCTTCTGTAGTTACCTGATGAGCACAGAGAACACTAGCCTGAAGAAACACCTTGGATGAAATGTAGTGTAGGATCAGGTCCTGGTTCCATCTCTTGTTATCCACATGACTCTAGCAATACTAACCAGTTGCTTGGTTAATGAAAGGGTATATTTTTTTTTATTGCTGCTATAACAGATTGCTGAAAATTTCGTAGCTTAAAACAAAATAATTTTATTATCTTGCAATGCTAGAGGTCTGAGGTCCTAAATAGATCATATTTCTCTGTCTTTGCCTCTCTGTCTTGTCTGTCTCTGTCTCTGTCTCTGTCTCTGTCTCTGTCTCTCTCTCTCTCTCTCTCTCTCTCTCACACACACACACACACAGTAAGCCTAGGTTTCTCCATGGAAAAAACAAATGAGCTATAATCGGTGTGACATGGACTTGCCCCACCCCCACCCGTCTCACTCTCACATGTACACTGTGAGACTGGAGAAATGTTTTAGTGCTGCCATGGCTTGGACTCCACCACTCAAGTAACAAGTTGAGAAAGCCCCAGGTTAAAGGAGTGATCTTGCCTCAAAGGAAATAGATGGGAAGCTGTAGAGGATGCCTGACATCCTCTTCTAGATTCTGCAACTGCACATAGGTATATGCATCCACACACACTTGTCCATACCTTCCCCTACCTCTTTAAATAAGTGAATAAATAAACCAAAAAATAAATAACTCTCTTTTAAGGATTTGCATTTTATATATCCTAGAGAACCTTCAATTTGGGGACTGCATCTTTAACTGGACTTTTCTAACTCCACTCAGCCCATAAACATTCATTATCCTAAAATGAGAGAAAAAAAGAATTTCCAATACCTGAACCATTTTCTGCTGCTCCTCTTTCCTCCTCACATAAAATCATGTTATTACTTTAGACCCACCTGGATAACATTCCTTGGTTAAAAGCCTTAATTAATCACTGTGTAAAACCCCTTTTGCTATGTACAAGAAGTTATTCATCGATCTGGGGTAATAGGAATGGGCATCTCTGTGCAGGACCACTTGGTATACCACGGGAGGTCAAATATAAGTCATAAAGCTATCATAAGCATTCAGTGTGTCTTACCAGTCACCCAGAACACTTGTTAAGTTAAACAAACATACGGCACTTCTAAGAGGCAAGTCCTGGAAGGACCCAGACCTTGAATGATTTGTAAAAGGAGCACTAGCAATGTGACAGCCACATTAAGGAGCTGAACAGTGATGTGACCAAGAAGTACTGGGAATGAGAGATCCTCTCCAGGGAATAAAAGGCCTCATATTTGGAGGATTCTATGGGAATAGTCCACATTCCTTTATTTGAAGACTTGGTCACAGTTGGTGGAACTGTTTGATAAGGATGTGTAGCCTGATTGAAAGAAGTATGTCACTAGGATGGGCTTTACCATTTCAAAAGCCCATACTATTCCCATTTAGCTCTCGGCCTCATGCTTGTGGGTTAAGGTGTGAGATTTCAGCTACTGCTCCAGCACGATGCCTGACTGCCTATTTGCTGCCATGTTCCTTGTCAGCCATGTTCCTTGCCATGATAATCATGGACTCCATCCCTCTGAAACTATAAGCCCTGAATAAACTTTCTTTTATAAGTTGCCTTGGTCATGGTGATTTATCACAGCTATAGAAAAGCAACCAAAACACAGCCTTCCCGGCTAGAAAACAACTAGTGGCTCCTGTGTCACTCTGAAATCATTTTTCATTTAGCTTGCAGGGGCCTTGGGAAAATTGAAGTAGATAGCTAATTAACCTAGACCATCAGGGGATCTGCCATGTCACTAGTTCAACAATAACTGTTCTGGTTTGGTAGGATGTAGGTTGGCTGAGTCTTCTGAAGCAGCACACACAGACAAAATGCTCATCTTGTACTCCTCTAGAGCAAGCAGTCAGGAGATACTTGCTCACAGACAGATATGAAGACAGGGCCCAGGCTGTGTCACATCCCTAGCAGCCTCAGCAGTCACACCCTGACTCCACCAACATCCCTACTCACCTGCTGCGCTGTAGGATATCCCTAAAGATTACAATGCATAAACTACATGTAAAATATGCCCAGAACATCCAGTTAGAGGCAGACCTTATGACACAGAATACCTGGATGCATCTATTGGTGAGTCATGGGTCCTTCTCTATGCTGCCCAAGGACTCAGACAAAAAAAAAGAGAGAGCCAATATTCATAAAACTGTAATTAACACTATTCTTTAATCAGAAGTTTATCAACAATGTCAAGCATAGCTCTGGAATTGTCTTCTACCCCTGCCCGGACTCTTTTTGATGATTTGTGTGCTCATGTACGTATACATGTGAAAGCCAGAGATTAATCATTTTCCAGCTGTGTATATTGAATGAGCTGGACTGAACCTAGAGCTTGCCAGCTGAGCCAGGATGACTAGTCAGCAAGTTCCATGGGCCCACATGTCTCCTTTCAGCACCAAGACCGCAGGTATTTATTTCCACGCTCAGCCTTATTGTGGGTTCTACAGATTTGAATCAGGTTCTCATACTTGGGTAAAGAGCATTTTACCAACTGAAACATCTCCCCAGCTCCAGTTTATAGTACTTTTCACACACACACACACACACACACACACACACACACACCTTGCATATGTCCACATACAACCTGATGCTACACATGTCACCCATTACTTCATATCATACAGCATTCCCCTCTGCATCAGCTCCATTTCCAGGCCCTCCATTCCTGCCCTAAATTAGACATCTCCATCTAGACCCATCTCAGTCTATTCTTTTCCAGTCCTCTGACCCAGTCACTACTCAGAACCCACTTTGGTTCTAAATGCTTTATGATCCACCCCATTTAATCAAGTAAGGGCCAGAGGAGAGAAGAAATATTATTCTCTTCATTATACAGATGAGAAATGTGTGGCTTTGAGAGATTAAGAGATTGGTCCAAGGACACACAGGCAGGAGGTGACAGAGACAGGAGTTGAACTAAAGTGTACCTAAACCCAAGACATGTTATTTCTACTCATATTTACATACATGGCAGAGATTTATAAACTACTGAGGGCTTTTAAGACACAAGTTGCTATTATAACCCCCAGTAATTGGCATTTCTGATCAATGAATTCCTGATAAGTGGTGTTGACAACTGAAGTCCTAGAAATGGTACAAAATGTAGTCATTCTAAAATGCCAAGCAGAACATGAGTTTCTATGGGAAGTGTGGACAGCACACTCTCTTTGAAGGCAATTCACAGAAAGGCTCATCATGTTTTGTTGTAAGTATCCTCTACTTCAGAGGTCACTGACATTGGTTGTACAAGGCCTTAAAGGAGTCCTTGCACACTGTCCTGTCTGTGGTTAGATCCTTGCACAGCATACCCTTTGCACAACACCCCATGGGTGAGAAATCACAGGGCCTTGAAAACCAATAAGCAATCAGGGTCTTCTCTTTAGGTATTATAGGTACCACTGTGCTCAGTTCTGGGAGTCAAACTCAAGCCTTTGTTATGGTAGGCAAGCATTCCATCAACTGAGCTATATCCCCAGGCTAGGATAATTTACTTGATTCTTGATATCCAGATGTAACCTGTACTGTCTTCTTCTAGATTAGCAGAAGTGGAAGGCCCCAGACCCACGGCTATGTTTATAGCTGCCCACACCCCAAGAGTGAGCACAGAATGGGCTTTGCCAGTGGCTTGACTAATTAAGTTGGCCTGCCTAGATGATAGAGGAGTCCTCGCTGTCCAAACAGAGGTGCGCTTAATACAATAGCCAAGACCAGGAGCATTGGCGTCACTAGCATGCTCATTACCGGAAGCCTCACTGGGCATTTAATTTCTTAAGTATTTCAGGGGGCGGTGAGCACTTCAGAGCCCAATTCATCTTCTTTGTCTTCATTACAGAGAGCCCTCTGATCACCTTAATCCTCCCTCTGCCACAGCAAAGAGCCATTTGTTTCTTTAATGGGTATGCTCTCACTAGCTAAGTGGCTGCTCAGAGCCAGGGCAGAAGGTGAAGCCATCCTGAGGACAGTGGGACATATGCCTGGCTCATACAGGGGTAAAAAAAAAGTCCTGAATCAGATGCAGGGGGAGTGTTCATCTGCCTCCTACTTGACCACATTCTCACTGTTTTAAGGTGCCCTTCTCCTAAGTGTTGGTAAGACTTCATGTGTGTGTGTGTGGGGCGGGGATGTCTGCCAATTCTCATAGTCAGGTTAGGGACTCTGCAGAGTCATGGGACACTCACACAGGAAGCAGCATCCCATTCTACACACAAGGAGACTGCAGTCTGCAGGTTCCAACTCAGTGCTATGTACAGTGGGCCATCCACTCACTTTATAGCATCCTTGGGACAGAGTCAAGAGTCTGCAGTCCCTCGTTTATTTGGTTTCTGCCTCGACTCTGCAATTATGTATACACATTTTATAAATGAAGAAGGAATTGCCCAAGGTAACAAGATCATTAGCAGCAAGGATCTGCTGAACCTGTATCGCCTGTCTCACAAAAGGCTTGTTCTTATTGTCACTACTGGACCTCAAAGGACGTGACCAGAGTAAGCCCTTGTCAGAGTAAGCACCTGATGGTGAAGGCACTTGAAGTCATGCCACGAGGGAGAGAGGCTCAACAAGTGGAGGCATCTAGCTAAAAAAATGTGTGTGTGTGTGTGTGTGTGTGTGTGTGTGTGTGTGTGTGTGTGTGTGGTGTGGTGTGTGGTATGTGCTTATACTGACCAATACAAGCAGTACTTCTAGTCCTATGTCTCCCATGTCTAACACCTATGATTACAATAGACACTGGGCATCACTTTTCAGAAGCCAATCAATCAGGCAAATAGCTAGGCCTGTGTGAATATGATCTCTACTTGTTCCCACCCTGACTATCCATAGGTTTGTCCAGCTCTAAGAAGTAAACTACAAAATCTAGGCCTTCTGGGTTCTTACCTGGTCCCGAGTATAAGGGGTGTCCACTCTCTGCTTGTCACCACAGGCTTCCAGGAGGACACGGATTGCATTCAACTGCAGAAGCATCTCACAGGCCATTTTGTCGAAGAAGGTGATGTTGGCAAGGGCCGCAGAGGCCAGCAGGAAGACTTCCCCTGATGAGGCCTCTTGGCACAGTTCTGGATAGTGAACAGGAAGAAACAGTTCAAGGCCAAGTATTTGCTCATGATCTCCCTTGGTCCCCACAATAGCTCTGGGAGACCATTTGGGTGGGAATCTTGGAACTGTTTTTAGAGATGAACAAGTTAGTTACTAGAGAGGGAACTCTGTCATCTGCATAGTCTTTGTGATATATATTCTCTGCTAGCAGACAAGAGAAAGAGAACCTTTGAGAATTAATATAAATAATTACCAATTTTGATAAATATGAAGAGAAAAGAAACAAGTGCTTCAGTGGAGAATAAGTGGGGACCCATGGATCACATAGGAGACGTCTCTAAGAACATAACTCTAACGATGAAGCCTTAAGAGAGGAAAAGGAGTTAGTCGTGAAAATATCCGGAGGAAGGACATGTCCTAGATAAGAGAAGTAATGTAGGCAGGAAGGAGTTCACATCTCTCCAGTGATGCCCACTAAAGATGCTAAGTTTGCCTGAAGGAAGAGGCTGGAGTTAATGCAGAGACTCTGCCTTCCAGACACCTTCTGTATCTCCTTTTGGCCTCAGATGGCAAAGGTCACCTGGCTTCAGAAAGTACTACACAAGCGCCTGGGTGCCAGGGCTCTCTCTTCAGTCCTAGCAGTTACAACTCAGCACTAAGTGAATGTCCCCACCTTCCATATGTAATGGTGCTAAGGCCTCTTGAGGGACAGTGCCCATCCTACCATCTTTAAGGAAAAGAGGGATATGGGCAGATATGGAAACTGAATCTCACAGGAGCAGCCACAGATATTATTTCTCGAGCATTTACTGTGGGCCAGGGACTGCTTTAATTTTCACATCACTCAGTCATCTGATCTCTACAGTAATACATTTTTATTGTGACTTTGTCAATTAACTACCTGATGTTGTGACCGGCTGAGATCTTACACCCAGTAAGAAACAGATCTATGTCAACCTGATCATAAAATCCTCATTCTTTCTATACTTCAGGTTGTCTATTGTTTCTGCTTCTCAACTCATTCTCAGCAATGCTCCCACAGACATAGGTTTCAGTCCTATTGGGGAGGTAATGCCTATCTCTAAGGCATTGCATTCCCTGTAGAACAGCCCATATGTGACCACCAAATATCTAGAACTCACCATCCAGGACTAGGATCACAGATTAGCCAAGTAACATCCTCATAGTGGATATTCCACTCACCCCCTGACCAGAGAAAATCATTGGGGGCATCTGACTCTGTCCTAGCTTATATATCTATATCCAAGCTTTGGTATGGGACCACTCTACTGCTAAACTTGTCCCTAGGGGCAAACGATACCCCTAGCCCTCATGCACTTGCCATTGATACCGATACATTGATTATTAGCACAGCCATCTAAGTGCCTTTTAATTTTGCTGCACATTTATTTGAACTACAGTCTGAGTCACCTGGGATGTGTTACGAAGATTAAATTGAGGATTCCAGTGACTCACTTATAAATGTTTCCAGGGAATGGCAAGAAATTGGAGGGCTATTTCCCACCAAAGAACAGAGTCCTGGCATCCTGCCCAGAAGATATATCCCAACTGCTGACTCTGTGAGTGGGCTAAACAGTAGATCTTCCTGGGGATGGGCATTAAATAAGAAGGCTCTTCTTCTCTGAGGATTAATACAGTCTGGACAAAGAAACGGGGATGGGTATGTAACAACAGTGAAAGGTTGTTTGGAGCATACATGCTTTGGATTTTTATTATTTGGAGAGTTTCTACACAGTTTGGCATTTAGTTCTTATATTAAAATATGTCCCTGCCCCTCGAGACATTACAGATGTGGCTGCTGTGTCATGTGTGTGTCAACAGGTGGCAGAGAGGAGAGACGCTATGTCTAATCACGGTGTTCTGACCTAAGAGCATCTGAATGATTAGCAGCCTAACACTCCCTGAAAAAAAAAAGTGTACCAGAGAAGACCACAAGGGTGGAGAACAAGCAGAGACTAGAAGAACCCCACCTGGGACTGCAGGACTGGGAAGGAGTGAACCCAAGACTGGTGCCATGGGGCCGGGATATGGAGCTAGCCTAAAATGACACCAGTCCAGTGCCATGCAGTCCTGAGGGCAAGACCATGCCCAGAATGACCCCTGACTATTGCTATAATGATCTAGCAGGCCATAGCATTCAGGTTGCCTGGTTCAGAGACCCTGGTTGCCACTAAGAGGAGAAAGTAAGTGGTGGAGAAATGGAAGAGAAAGAGAAGCAGAGGATGTGGGCACAATGAAGAGAGGCTGAACTGGAGATTCCAGAGTAGTGAGGGACAGCCTGTTGTGAGTAGCTGGTGAGGCTGCCAGGGACCTAATGTGGGGTCCTGGCCTGTGTTGCCATTGAGGGGACACATATGCAGCAGCAGGGGTCTAATACCACCAAAGGTGAGGCAGAAGTCTGGTGTCTGGGCTGCCACTCAGGGATGGGTTGATGTCTGAGGGTTGTGCAGAACTGGCCCCACCCCTCATCTGGCCATCATGAAAGGCCTGGCCTGGAGGCCTAAGAGCAGGAGAGATGACCTCTATCCAGGATCAGTACTCAGAAGAGTGGACCCCTGCACATAGTGGGAGTTGTGGGTGAGCCAGCCCCAACACCAGAGGGTATGAGCATGGAAAAACTGGCCCTACCACTCATCTTTCATGTAGTGGCATGGATGAAAGAGAGATACTCTCCTCCCCCCACCCCCTTACCACCTGTGACAGATGGGAGACTTGAACCTGGGGTTCTGAGAGCAGGAAAGCCCTGCCCCTCACCTGCTGCCACACTTAGTAAAGTAGGCCCTGTACTTCCTCATCCGGGCAGCACAGTAGATTTGACCCTGATGGCAGGGGTGCAGGTGAGCTGGTCCCAAGAGTGTGAGCATGGAAGAGTTGGCTCTGTCACTTGTCTGCCCTGCAGCAGTATGGACAAGTGAGAAATGCCTCCCTTCCTCTTGCTCCTTGGCACCTACAGCAAGCAGGAGAGCTGGCCCTGGGGGTATAAGAGCAGGAGAGGAGCCCTGTCCCTTGTCTAATATGCAGTGGCACAGATGATAAACACACTTCTCCCTTGCCACCCATGGCAGGGGGCAGAGCTGGCTCTGGGGTCATGAGAGTGGGAGAACTGGCCCTGTTCATCACCAACTGCAACATTAAAGAGAGCAGACCCAGCACCCAGCACAAGCAGCAGAATAGAGCTGGCCCTGATTGCAGGGGTTGTGGTGAGTGATTCCCAAGGGTGGGAGAGCAGGAGTGCTCCAATGCTGACCAGGCCCAGATCCAGGGCTTTGAATTGGCCCACCCCAACATCTACCCCATCAATGAACTGCTGGAGTACATGAAAGGGCCAGCCCTACAAATCTAAAAACTACAGGTTCTCCATGACACAGGTCAACAGCAGGATATCTGAGAGGAGACCCAGTAAGGTTCCAGTATTGATAGTGTATCAGAAGCCAGAGGCCTCCAACCAGACCAGTTTGCAAGCAAAGTGTGGACAAAAAGGGTATACTGCAAGACACACTGTGACACACTACAGCGTCTACAAGACTTTTTTCTCCTGTTAATGAGAGGTTCCAAGGGTGAAGGATGGATACAGGGGGAATGAGTGAGATTTGAATGTTACAATGTGAAATTCACAAAGAACTAATAGAAGTTTTAAAACAAAACAAAAATTATGTTGGCCTTCTCTACAAGGCAATAATCAACTGTGTTCACCCACGTCTGTCCGTATTTAGTCTCTGCACGTGCTCATCAACTTAATACAAGTTACAGACATCTTGTTTACTTTTTTCCATCTGACTCCTTTCAAGTCATTTCTTTCCTGCCAGACTCTGGTGGGAGTCTGAGCATAAGAGCTGTGGCATGGTGGATCATAACACTATTCTTGAGTGTCTCACCTTTTTTGGACCTCTACCTTTCAAACAGAGCAACCATGGGCTTTGTGGTCACCAGAGCCCCGCTAGTCAGGGTTCTCTGTAGACTGCATTTTTTTTCTTGACTTTGAATCAATGTGTATGTCGGCATGCCAGTTTCTCTAAACCTGGCCCATGGGAGACTCAGTCCCTGTGACCAGGATCAACCATAAAGTCCACCTAAATGATAATTCTCAAATGCAAAGTTCTTTCTCATCAATACAATCCTAGAACCAAAAGGCCCCTTTAGAGATGTAGGTTACAATCCCTCAATGTATATCAGAAGAAAGTTGTCATTTCTTCTGATAGAAATCAGAAGAAAGAAGATTTGCAAAATGCCTTGGTAAATGAGTGGTAGAATTCTACATAATCCCACACAGGGTTGCTGGCCAGTAACTGTTGATCGATAAGTAGAAAGCCAGAACCCAAGCTTGGCTGTTCCGACTACTGTCTCAGCATACACTGTCTGTAATTCTAGGCAACAGTAGATAGTCCCAGCCCTGGTGTGACAACTCCAAGAGCCTGCCCTAATTAATTTTCATTTAGTTTCGAGAAGAGAAGGATTTAGAGATGGTCAGTAACAAAGGTATGAGCAGAAGTAGAAACTCAGACCTCACCAGGCAATTTTCCTGAGCATTGTTACTCACCTTAACCCTAGTTTCTGCAGTTTGGCAAAGGAAAGGCTAGAGAAAGAGAATATTCTAGATAGTTGACTATGATTCTTGTACCAAGCATACAGAGGTAGAATAGGAAGACCAAAAAGAATCAATGTGGTCATGACCCCATGATGCACAGCCAAAAGGTAGGATTTCCTGCATCTCATTGCGCCAAGCTAGTTCTCTCTGGGAAGTCAGTACTGCTACAGTCATTACATACCATGACGGAAATTTTAGGAATAAAGCCTATTGAAGTCAAAATTTGAGTCCCTATTTGCCTCTGCTCTGATCTCCCTCTGAAAGGCCATGTGGTCCCTAAGTTTTCAAGCTGGGGCTAAAGAGCTGCTTGCATTTCAACAGGAGACTCTTGATCACAGGGCTCCCTAAAGCTGCCTCTGACCCATCAATAATGAGCTTTCAGCTAGTGTGACTATCAGATTGTAAGTTTGTGCAAAGCAGGTGGCAAGGCCCTCCAGGTCCTTCTTGAAGACAATCATGCTGAGGTCCTCTCACCTAGGTATCCCACCCAACCCAGGGTAACTCACTGATAAGGGCTGTCACAATTTCCTCCATGTTCTCCAGGAAACTAGTGAGGTGCTGGGTGAAGGAGAGATGTGGGGAGGTAACCTGGGCTACCACGGCTGCAGCCTCAGCTCGAGTGGCCTCCGAGTGGCTGTCATCAGTCAAGATGTCGGCCAAGCACAGGATACCGTCCACCTGCAGATGGAGAGAAAGAACTTCCTAGTGTATCTTGAAAGGGAGAGTGCCACTTCCTGTGACAGTCATGAGACAGAACCAACTCCTCTTACCCTTCTGAGAAGAGCTCACACCCCTTATGGAGTCAGAGAAAATATGAGAAGAGTCCCTTCCCAAGTGACCCAAAGTTGCCTCTGCTTTGAGCCCAGGAAAGATAAGTGATCCTGCCCCCCAACCCGCTACCCCTGTAGGCTTCCTAGATAGGCAGCAAGCCAAGTGTCTAGGGGCTGACCTTGGCCAGGCATCACTGCAAACTGCAGTAGAAACAATGGTTATCTAGTGATCTTCTGACCTTGAGCCAGGCCAGGCTCCATCTTTTATGCTGTGTAACTTCACATCCCTGACACTATTCCCTCAGACACCAGCAGGGTGTCAAGAGGTCACCAGATGGTGAAAATAGTTGACAACTTATCCAGAAGACAAGTTCAAGAAGTGTGGGCTCCCTCCTCTCATCTTCATCTTTGACAGCATGTTGCTCTCACTGCCTCCCTTCACTGCTCTGGTCCTCCACTGGGTTTCCCATAGAAAGAGTACAGTGCTTCCATGGAAGCCTTGCTTTTTCTGCCCAATCGAACGGTACAAGTCTTGTAGAAAACATATGCCAGAAAAAGGCTCATTTCCAGGCCCTACCACAGCCAGACCTGCTCTTGGCATAGTAACGAGAGACACATCTAGAATACTTATAGTGTGCCAAGTTCTACACTTAGTAGAATGTAGTGTCATTGTATCCCTACATCAAACATTCCCACATCACAGAAGGGAAAACTTAGAAAAGATTATGCACCTGCCCTGGATTCTTAACTTTCAAACTCATGGATTTGGGACTGAATGGTATGCTCTTCCACACCTGGATTCTGAAAAGAACTTCCTCCTGAGGGGTCACACCTGAGCTAAAATCCCACCCTCCATCAGGACTCAGTGGGTGGGCTTTAGAGGAAGGAGGCAGGATCTTGCCACAAGTGTACCTGCTGCTCCTCCAGGAGCTAAGATGCTAGGAGGCTGAGGATCAGCACTGGAGGTGGGGTAGAGGCAAGGGATGAACAAGGAGATGCCCTGACTGATGGGCCCCATCCCCACTCTATCTGCTACTGACTTAAACCTCCTGTCTCTGCATCCCTACTTCTTGCCACTAGCTCTAGTGGCCCCCAGAGCTTGCCTTTCATTTGATTAATCACCTCCACCCCCAGCCCTGCACCTCCTCTTAAATGGCTCTTGGGATCTGAGAGGTCCATTAGCTGTGAAAGCCATTGGCAATTTCAGACTCAAAGAAGAAAAATGTGGAAACAAGAGCCCAGGGAACAGTCCACAGTAAAACCCACCTGGATGTGCTTAATAAAAGGAACAAACAGTAGTCAGCCAGCCCCGGGCAGGACTGGACTCAGGCCAGGTATTTTATTAATAGGCCCTTGGAGAGGTCTGTTTGAGCCCACAGGGCAGCTGCTGGCCTAGAAACAGGAAGCAGCTATATTGCCAACATAAGAAGCCTCTCAATTGACTGGCTCACCTCCCCTTTCCTCCTTTGAGCATCAATCAAGAGTGTTGCTAAGAATCTCCGAGGTCTCTAATGGGAAAATATCTCCATCGATCTGGTGCCCTCAAACTTGTCTTGACTGTAGTTACTGCTGCTACCCTGGTCTCTGACTCAGTTGAAACAGCAGTCAGACTCAAACAGGTATGCTGCCCTGATGCTCAGCAATTATGAGTTGGAGGTCCTATGACCCAGTAAAACACAGAGCCCAAATATGAGCCCCTCCTCCCGAGCCAGCATAAGTCTGTGGCCTGATAAGTACAGACCAAGTGCCAAGCCTTGTGCTTCACAAACGCTGACCCAGGAGAGAGTGTGAGAGAATGCCATACCCAAAGGTTGCTCCACTACCTCTGGAAGCTTCCCATGACTTAACACTCCCACAATCCAACTTGGGAAGGTGGCTCACTCTGGCTCCCATGCACAAGTACTTCTGCTATCTTCATCCTATTTTAATACCAAAAGGACATTGTTTCTCCAAGTGGGATTGTGGTTGCATCAAATTAACTGTGGATTACTTAAAAGAGAACCTCTGAGCTATCGGACCAGATTCATGGACAAGCCAGGAATCTGCTTGATAAAAGGTCCAACATTAGCAGAACACAATGGTGTGATTCTCTGACCCTATGTGTGCCTGAACTCCTGTTCTGCAAGCACAGGGACCACAGCTAGTTCATTTTGAGTTGCCTGATATCTGACATGCACTGGGCTTTCAGGAGATAGGGAATAAATGCCAGAAAGTAACATTTGGCCTAAAGCTTGAGGATACATTGTAGACTAATACAAGTAGAAGGATGGCATTGTATACAGGAGGAGGCTGGGAGTAGAGACTCAAAAGGGTCAGCACTGGAACAGAAGACTACTCAACATCAGTTCTAGAGACCCTTGACTCCAGGTGATGTGGACCCCAATGCCCTTGTGGCTTCTGCATTTCTGCATATCCTGTGGGGCCCTGGATATTCAAATGGTGAATTGCCCACTGTCTTGCTTCTTCTGGTATGTTGAGTGCGCTTCAGAATGCTTCTGATTGACTATTAATAATGAAATACATCATTCCTTTAGCATGAATCACATGACATATCACTTATTTTTGCATACAATACCTATATAGTATATGTATTCATATGTACTCATAGACTATATCATCTATGTAGGAAAATGGAATATAGAAATATGTCCTTATTTGTTTACATTTGAATTCATTAAATATATAAATGTGTAAGGGGTAAGATGGTTTACAAAGGATTCCAATAGTAAAATGGACACCTAGGGAAGATCTCTGTATGTTGAATATTCACAAATTCTAAATCTTAGAAATAGCGTTAAGCTATTCTTCTTCATCTCATCTCTCTGATCATCTACGACTGAAAAGGCCTCAACCCTAGGTTCTGTGTTATAGATGCCCTTGTTTTTATTAGATCTCTGTCTAATAAACTAAGCTATAAGGCTTTATAACAGACATAAATGGTGCTGTCATCTACAAGGAGACTTTCTTTCTCCCACAGACATCCCTGTGGTTATGAAACTCCTTCCTGTCACTGTGAGTGTCTGTGGCCCATTTGCTTTTGCAGCTGTATGTTATTCCGCTATGTACATCTATTGCAATTCATGCATGCATTCTCTGACAATGTCACTTGAGTGTCTCTTGTGGGTTTGTGATCCAGGACAGTGCTTTTAGAAACATTCTTCTAAATGTCTTCTGCCATGTATGTGCCAGTTTCCCTGGGAGTCTTAACATAGACATTTGAGGTATAACGCTTGCACATCTCTGCTAATACTGCTAATTCGCTTTGCCATGTGGTTGTAGTAAGTTACACTTACTGACATTATAGAAAGAAACTTAACATCATAACCTTCTCTAGTTTTATAATATGCCTCTAATTTTTAATAATTTCATGGTATGGCTGGAGAGATGGCTCAGGGGTTAAGAGCACTGACTGCTCTTCCAGAGGTCCTGAGTTCAATTCCCAGCAACCACATAATGGCTTACAACCATCTGTAATGGGATCTGATGCCCTCTTCTGGTGTGTCTGAAGACAGCTGCGATGTACTCACATAGATAAAATAAATAAATAATTCCTTTAAAAAATAATAGTTTGATAGTTTGGATGAGCAATGTCCCCAGTAGACACTTGGGTCTCTAGTTAGTGGTGCTGTTTGGAGTATTTATGGAACTTTCAGGAGATGTGGCCTTACTGGAGGAATTCCACCACTAGAGGAAGGCTTTGAGGGTTTATTGTCTCACCCACTTCCTTCTCTCTCTACTTCCTGTGTGCAGATAAAACGTGAGCAGCCAGCCTCCTGTCCTAGGCCCCTGCTGCTGTGCCTTCCCACAAGTATAGACTCTCCCTATAGAACTGGGAATAAAGATGGGACATAAAACTGCATTATAACTTGTGTGACTCCAGACCACAGAGCTTGTGTCCTGTCTGTTGTTTTGCTTTGCTCTAGGTGGTTTGCTAGGGCCTTGTGTTCGGTAAGCTTGGGGAGCTTGTTCATATGTCTTGCTTGTTTTTCCGTTTGGTGGCTTTTTGTAGGAGGCAAATTTCCCTGTTTCTGATGCTGCTGATTTCCCCCAGCCTCCCACACAAACCAGTCTCCACACACACCACCAGGTCCAAAGTTCCCATCCAGCCAGCTCACTACAATTCATCACAAAGGGTTTCCTATCACTAGGTTATGAGATTTTTAGCCCTCATGACAAATCCTAGAATATCCGAGGAGGCCAGACCTATTACTCTGAATCCTGCCTGCCTCTCACAACCTGAACAATTTTTTTACCCCTTTGAGCCTTTATCCTAAAATTTAGGGTCTTAATGCCAGTGTTGGTGGCTTTCATTTTTCTTATAAGATGGGTATTTGAAACATCAACTTGAATGGAATACTGTAATTATTCAATGAGAGACTGCAGGGGCAGTGCCTGTCACATGGTAAAACCATCATTCCATCCTCTGCCCACCTGTGGCTTAGCTCTCTCCTGATGCCTGGAGGATCCCTCCTCAATTCTATGTGGCCCAGAGACTCAGAGACTCCCTCCGAGGTCCCTTTCTGAAGTCTCCAAACATGAACCTCAGGCCTCTGGGTAATGTGTCAGTCAGCTTTCCTTCATGCGACAAAATTCTAGAGAAAATCACCTCACCGGGGAGGACGGGTTTGTCTGGGCTCCTGGTTTCGATGTTTCTATATCCATAAGGGACAGCCTCTTTGCTTCAAGCTTCTGGCAGTGCAGTGAATCATGGGAGCATGCTACAGAGGAGGCCTGCTCACCTTATGGCAGATAAAGAAAGAGTAAAAGCCAGGGTTCCAGTGTCTTGATGAAGGGCAATGCCAATGTCCAAGCTTCCTTCCATTAATCCTTACCTTCCACTGGTTCTACCAGCTCCCAGGAATACCACAGGCTAGCAAAAACAACAAACAAGCTGGTGTTGAGGGAGAGGTGGGGGAGATAATAAGCTCACAGACGACTTGTTCACTCTCATTTGCCCTTCCTCAATCCTTACTCCTGCTGCTGAGAATGCTCTCCATCTTGGCTTCCTCTCCCAGGACTCCAGCATAGTTCGTTTCCAAAGCTTGTGTCCTCCTCAGCTCGTAGCATCTCTCTACTTTCTCTCTTAGCCTCTTTCTCTTGACAGCTGTGTACCAGCTTCTGCTGCCACTCTCTGCATATTGGAAACCGGAGTCAAATCCACACGGCCTTGATGTCTCACTCCGGTGATACTCAGAGCTAAATCTTGCCCCTTTCCCCAAAGGATGTAGGTCTATATTTCCAAACCCCTACTGGATCATTTTATGTTTATTTCCAAAAATAATTAGCATGAATGGTCCATGAGCACCTCAAACCCAATTTGCTTAAAGCTGAAATGTCGTCCTCATTTCCCTCTCACCTCTTGTTTCAGACCCAGGTCAGGTCACTTCCCCAGACAGAGGGCATCTCTGTCCTTGAAGCATGTCATACCACTGTGATCTGATCACAGTCACAGCGCGCATCCTCGGTATGGTCTGTCTAGGTTACATGCACATTGCCCTCAGGGTAAACCCTGCACTGAATTCTCTCTAGGTCCTTGACACCTGGCAGAAGATTCAATAGCCAGACAATGAAGGAAACTAGCAGAGAATCAAGGTGATTACTCTGGCCACACAAGACAGCATGTTAACTCTGGTCCTTGTTTCTGATCTTCAGGCCCGTGCTTTCCTCTATGGAGCCTTTGAGAAAAAAAAAACAGGAGGAGCTGGAGAAATGGCCAGGTCAAAGGAGGTCATTCAGCTCAGCTCCTATGAAAGGGCAAGGAGCAGTCCTGTCTGAGGCCAGCTCCTTCAAACACTAGTCCAATTTCAGGACTGTCTCCAGCCCCTAATTGCCTGTTTCCCATCACTAGTCATAAAGTTGGTGCCAAGAGAGTCCTCTAATCAAAGCACTTATACTTTCCAAAGGAAATGGCTGGTGAAAGCACTTACAGATAATTAGCTCTCACATGGAGTGGGGTGGGCCTGGGCCTGGGCCTGGGCCTGGGCCAGGCTGGTGGATGCATATGTGGAGATGAGGTTGGTCTGCCTGGGTCCCAGACAACAGGGCTCATGGACCTGGAGTCTGGCACACAGAGGTTCTCACTGAGGGTAGAAGGAATGGGAAACTCGGGCAACTGGGGCACCCAAAGTGTAGGAAACAATGTCAGATTTATGAGTAACATTCTCCCATTGATTGCCCCCCCCAAAAAAGGTCAGAGGTGGTCATTATACAATATTGAAGGAACACAGGATGTAGATGAAGGGCCATCATACACTGCTGGTGCTAGTCAGCCATCTTGATTTTCTGTTGGAGCATTTGTTTTGCTTTTGCTTTGTGTTTAGTTTTCGGTGAATGTCAGAGGAGCGAGCTAGTGGCTTATAACAAAGAATTGTGTAAAAGTGATGAAAACTTGACCATGAGAAAAAAAGTACCAAGAGTTTTGAGTCTCTTTCCTCCCTCCTTTCCTCTTCCCCTCCTTCCCTCCCTCCCTCATGTGGGTCAGAAGCAGAAAGCAAAATATTAGGACAAAGTCATGCCTGAGGTCCAAGGCCCCGCTTATAAAATAATGTACTTATTTTAGACTTATGGCAGAGATGTCAACTCAATAAAAATCCACAGAAACTCAACAAGCCTCCAAAAGTTAACAGTATCCTCCCTAATCTAAGACAACACATCCAGGCTCCACTCCACCTCTCCTGTTACTTCAAACGCAAGGGGATAGACACAAACATCAAATCGCAATAGAACATGGAAGAGTGGATAGCAGGGGTTACGTGGCCCCTCTGAGGGAAAAGCCAATAAGGCAGAAGGAGGAAGGTCCACAGGCAAAGAAAGTAGAAAGAGATATCTTCAGTGGAGAGCAGTCATGGCTTGAATCACTCTGGAGCATAACTAGAAAATAATCTCCTTGTTAGCAGAGAATTTTTCTTAAAGCACATTTCAAATATATGTGTGGGAGTGGCTGTTCCTTCATCAGTATTACTAGCCCTGTGCTCTATAAAAATGCTAAGTTTTCAACAAACTTCCATGGAGGTCTGCCTGGGACCTGGGCTGTAGCCAAAGGGCTTAGGTAAGTGATTATCAGATAATAAGTGCCATCATCTGGGGAATATTAAAAATTATAATGCTGGTTGGGCATGGTGGCTCATGCCTTTAATCCCAGCACTTCGGAGGCAGAGGAAGGTGGACCTCTATGTTTGAGACCAGCCTGGTCTACAAAGTAAGTTCCAGAACAGCCAGGGCTACATAAGGAAACCTTATCTCAGTAAATGTATATACATATACATATACATCCATATATATATGGAAGATGGAATAGTGGATAGCATGGGTTATGTGGACTTACATGAAGAACTTTTAAAAACAAGGACAGTGTCAAACAAAAAAACAGGAGAATGCCCTCAGCATTCTGGAAAAAGCAAGGATTTCTCAAATAGACAGAAGCAGCACTCACTAAAAAAGGAAGATCAGTAAACAGGACCTTAACAAAATCAAGAATTTCTATTTATCAAATGACAACATTAAGAGAATGATAAAGCAAACCGCAAGCTGACAACATTTATTCTTGCTATCTCTATCTGAAAAGGGATTTGTGTCTAGGACGCGTTTTAGAATTTATAAATCAATAAGGCAAGACAAATGATCCAATGTTTTTAAATGAGAAAACATCTCAGACTGACGTTTCAACAAAAAAAACCAAGACAACCAAATGGACAAGGATGTGAAACAGAGCTCTGAGTCGTTACTCATCAGAGAAACAAACTTCAAAATCATAATGAAAGATGAATTTGTGCCTAAGAAAGTCAGAGGCAGGGAACTGCCTCATAAATCTACAAGCATCTCCGTCTGTGCTTCTGAACTGATGTAAGACGAGGCTCCAGCACAGCTCTGGGAAATTGAACACACTCATCATCTCCACGGTCTCTCTGTCCCCCTGTCGTCTCCCTTCCCCTGTGAGCCTCCTCTTTCCCTCACAGCCCTTCCTTCTCTGTGGGGTATCAACAGGTCCACCGCCACTTGCTCTACACTGTCAGTAGCAGAATGCTGAAGGAAGGGCATCCTTCTGGTTCAGTTCCATCCCAATCTGCAATGATGCTCACAGATGCTCAGTCTCCCATTTCCTTTCGCTGACAGAAGTCCTGTGTCTCCCACTCCCCTCCTAATGGCACTTCTCCATTCAAAAGTCAAAGGATGGTCCAGCACTGGCAGCCAAAAGCACCACCTCTACCCCTAGTCAATTCCCCTTTGTTATGTCGCCTAAGGTCCAGCTTCTCTTCACTACAGCACCAGCATCATGTTCACACGCAGTTTTCTATCTTTCGGAGTCTTGTGGGTTCTAAGGAGGAAGTGCACACTAAGTAACATTTTATCTACAGAAGACAAGGGAGTCTTCTCACCCTTGGTCACCACCACACAGAGAAGGAAGGGAGCTTTCCAAAGCAGGGTACAGGGTCAAAAGGCTGCAAGTTCTGCTTCAATGACTTCTCTGGACGCAGCCCCACACACACCCAAGGAGCGGGTGCCAGAATTCCCAGCTGAGAGAGCTCAACACTTTCTTGTTTTCCTACATCACATTGTGTCTTACAAAACTCATGCATACTCCACATGCTACCAGAAAACTTACTAAATGGTATTGGGAAACATCCTTCTGGTCCTTTAGAGAACCAGTAGCCAAGAGAGAACAGGTGCCACTGCTAATGCCAGCATGGCAGCCTCTACCCAGGAAGCATCCCCAGCCTTAGCTGCTTGCTCTTTATCTCATCTGCCTCACACTGACTATGCATCCCAGACCACTAGCTTCCTCTGTCTGTTTGGAGATGCAATGACTTGAGTGTGGGGTTTGAGGAGGGAGGGAGAGAGGAGAATCTGGCACAAGCCATGAGGCCCTAAGTGCAATGGGACTTAGCTCAGATCCCACAGAAACACATTCGACTATTTTAGTCATTCTTTCCTCACCGAAGGACCCATCCCATTCCTCCATCTGCTGCCTTTACTTCACACAAGCTCCTGAAACTGCTGGCAGAGGCTTTGCAAGGAAGGCCGTCTATACCTCACCTCAGCCCTATGGCTGGTGGTAGGAACTCTGTGTGTGTGTGTGTGTGTGTGTGTGTGTGTGTGTGTGTGTGTGTGTGCGTGCAAGAAAATGCAAGCCATTTCCTTGACAAACCAAAGTAGCTATCAAGAGAGTGTCCCTTGGTGGGGAAGCCCACGCAGAGCTCTGAGTAAGAGTGCCAAAGAGGCAAGAGAGCTGTTGGGCAGGAGGTCAGAGCTGACTCTGAACAAGCCAAGGTGAGAAGAAAAACATAAACAAACAAAAAAACAAAAAACAAAAAACAAAAAAACCTTCCACTAAGATGGTCCAGCAGGGGTAGAGGCCCACATAGGGATACACCATACAAGGGGCCACAGGCGATTCTACTAAAAGCATGCAGATAATCAGCACTCCAATTTTACCCCAAAAGAGCAAGGAGGGCTGCAAGGTTACATGGGTAGCTGGACAGCATCTCCAGCCCTGCATTCTGAAGGGCAGTGAGTGGCAGGGAGCATGCTCAGTCATGACCTGGGAGACAGGAGGGCTTTCTGTGCCCGACAAACATAGTACAGAGCCAGAGGCCAAGCCTGATGACCTGAGCCCACATGATGGAAGAAAAGAGAGGACTCACTCTTCCAAGCTGTCCTTTGACCTCCACCTGCCAACCATGGCACATGCACAGGGCCACTCTGTTATACATAATTGACTGATTAATTAATTAATTAATTAAAAGATGCATAACTGATCTTCGGGGGAAGCCTTAGTGGTAGGGGTTAGGGGCATAAAAGATTACAAGATAGTTCTGCATCTTTCGCCTAGAGGATTATATCCCAATAAGAAATTTTGGTTGCCTTAAATTTTAACCACTTCCCCCCTCGTGCATTGCAGGATATATCTTCTGAGACTAACTGATGATTCCTGGGCCCAGAGCCCAGTAGCCACGGCAGTTCCAGGAAAATGCTGCCCGGGAGGCCTGACAGGGCTGCCAGTGGAGCTCTTGTCCGCCAGGGGCCGCTGTTGCACAGCACATGGTGTCCCACGGAGCCCCAGTGTGACTCACTTAGGTATCCAGACTGCCAGGCAGCTTCAACCCTTCAGATTCAGGTTGGAGCTGATTGGCAGGGAAACTGCAGTTCCCAGCTAGCACTCTGGTCAGTACTGGCCCACCAGGTCAGTGAAATCCTAGTAAAAGCAAGAGGGAAGTATGCGGGATGGGGTGGGGGGTTGGATTCCACCTTTTCAAGCCTTAATCCTCTCTGCTCCTCCCTAGGGAGACAGACTGGAAGTTAAGGGAAAGGATTGAGCCACACTCCAGAGAACTCTCCTCTGCCCTGCTGCAGTCAGAGCAACCCAGCTAGCTGACTGTGGCCCTGAGATGCTCCGTTCCCAGGGCAGCTGAAGTCATTGTCAGGTATGGGGGTGGGGGTGGAAGCAGCACTTGAGTCCCAGATTGGAGAGGGCAGCATCTGGGGGCGTCTGTTTACAGAGCACCCTGTCTCTTAATCAAGAGCTCTTAATACAGAGCTACAGGGTCTGTGGGTCAAATCAAAGATCTGACATCCACAACCCCTCTCCCTACACAGCCTCACTTAACTATCAGGACTGGATCTGGCAAAGTAAGTCACTGGCTGCCTCATGCTGGGGCTACACACTGTGGCCACTATTGCCGCTTTTGAATCATGGAGGGGAGAAGGGATCTATGCGAACAGGAGGGTAAAAGCACAGGGATTCCAGTTTGGCCCTATGCTTCCCAGTGTCTACCCTTATCAGCCTCAACTTGAACTTCTGTAAATCAGAATGGAGGTGATAACCACTCCCTGCTTTACTTGAATAACAACTGTGAGATTCAAAAGGGCAAAAGGATGAGAGAAACTGTTTAATTTCTTTTAAATGTACTCAGGACCACCAAGCGGAGCACAGTGGAGAGAGACTCCTTAGTAAGCAGGCAATGGAGCCCTGGCCACCGCTACCACCAACAAGCCCACTTCCTCTTGCCCAGGGTCTTTGCCTAGACCTCCCTGTCTCTACTTTTCATACACCCCAGAGCATAAAAGGAGAGCTGCTGCATGAGGTAAGCAGCAGATTCCCTTCCCCCATTTACCCATACCTCAGAGACTTTCTCCTTGTACTTGAAATTGAGTGCTTCTATCCTCCCCTGATCATCTTAATTTCTTTATCGATTTTCATTAAACTCTCCCTTTGGCTCCAGGACAAAGTAAACTAACTTCTTATTTCTCACAGAAAAGGGGGGTGATGGGGAAGAAACAAAAGAATGTTCTTCAGGAAGTGAGACTTTCTCTTGTCTAAGGCTAAAGGGAAATTTCTAGAACTGTCTTGAGAGCTGGCTAAAGTTGGCTGAGCACTGGGCTTGGAAAGTTCCTAGCCTCTTAGGGTCTTAGACCTGTACCTTCTGTTCTGCAGGTACCCAGCTCCTCACCATGTGCTCAGCACTAGTCCTGATCTTTGGTCCCATTCTTTGAGCCAGCAGTACCTGGCCTCTACTTTAGTCACACCTGGAACTCTCCTATGGCCATTGCCAAATCCTTGGCACCCAGTCTCTTTGAGGGACAATGCAGGGTCTCCCTAGATCACCCTGTAGGACAAACAAGCTGGACATAGGCAGCAATTGTCCCATGCAGATTACAACTGGAGTCTCAATGTATTGTTACCCTCTGAAACAGGAGGTACTACTTCGTGGTACAGAAGACAACACCAAAGGTCAGAGGGACATAACTAGCTCCTTGGGACTCTTTCTTCCTCAGCAAACCATGCAGTTCTTGGCAATGCCAGTCTGTGGTGTCAGGAAAGCACCTCTGACCTGTCAACCTTAATAGAGTTGGGAGCATCTGCTCTCACTCCATTCTGGGATCTGAGTCAGCATGCTCCAGTCATCTCCCAAATGTGGTCCTGAGAACACTACCATCAATCTGGGCTCCCCTGACTCACCGAGCAAAGAGCTCCTTAGAAACACAAAGCCCCACAGATCAATGGTCAGCCACGAGGTTCTTTGCATCTCCTTAGACTGATTTCCCTTGCATCTCTATACACCCACTGGGACCAGGTCTCCACTGGCTTTTGGTTCTCTTTCACCAGGAATTCTGAAAGAAGGGAGCCTCCTTAAGGTCACAAGCCAACGTCCACTCTATTTGTCTTCTATCTGTACTATCTGTACACTTGGCCTTTGGAGCAAGCTGCTTACCTTCTACCCTGTGCCTAGCACAGGACCAGTTAGCAAGACATATCTATCTGCCAAGGACTAGGAAAAGCACGGCTGACTTCTAGAAGTGTACTGATCCTGGTACCAAAACAGTGTGGAGCCTGTGTCTAAAGTAAACTAGATCTCTACAGGGAAGACCCCTTAGGCCTTTCTAGAGAGACCTTCCCTTACCAACACCTTGAACCTAACCTCCAAGGAAACCATTCCTTTGTAGTCCTCATTTCAGAAGGGCTACACTACTTCCTCCTATAGACAGCAACCTCCCAGAGTCCAGTCTCTCCCAAAGCCCTTACCATGAATACTGCCCTGCCCACAATCATGAAAACTGAGATTCAGCCCCACTGTGCACTAAGTGACATGCATACAATAGTCCCATGAGATTTCAGTGTTTTTAAATCAGGAAAGTGTCCAAGAGGCTCAAGAAGTTATCCCAAGTAACTTGCAAGTTCTCCAAATTTAACAAGCATGGAGAATCAAGTTTAGATGAAGGAGAGCCTGCCTCTCAACATCTGCAGGGCTCAGCTGCAATGGAGAGATGGCTTCCCAACACACACATGATGAGTCTGGAGAATGAGTGTTGGACAGTATGAAGGGCCAAGTGAGTGGATCTGAAGTGGGAGACTGACAGCCAGAAGGAAGGAACGCAGTGAGTGACTTAAAGTGGGTGTCTGAAGGAGACTAGGACTTTATCAACCCCTAGCAATCTGACTTGGAGGAGAGGAATGCCCACCGTTTCTTTTCCTTTTGGGGTGGGGGTCAGCAGACCTGGGTTAAGTCACAGGGACTTTCTTAGTGTTCTCAGAGTATTCATGAAGTAGGCAAGGCAGGGATGCTAAGCAGCTTTGGAACCAAGGCTTAAATCCTGCCTCTAACACTTGCTAATGAAGTGATTTTTGACAAGTCACAAAAACTGGCTACGATTCTGGCTCCTCATCTAGAAGAAGAAGGTGTTTACAGTGCTCGGCCCATAAGCCACTGGTGTGATATTGAAGGCATGTGTGCACTGGAATAGCCCAGGCTCCAGCACACACGGAGTCTCATTGACTAGTATCCTTTTTTCTCATCTTCAGAAAGCAACGTATGATATTCAGCCAACCCAGCCTTGGAAAAGATGAGCTAAAGAATCTTCGCTTCTTTGAGCAGCGTCAGATGGGGGCAATGAACTACCTCCAGCCACTGCAGCTGCAGCATTCAGCTGTGAGCATGAAAGTGTTGCTATGTTTCTTCCTTGGTTTCCTCCTGCTGCCTCCAAAGCTCACTAAAGCCAAGCATCTGACTGCCTTGAGGGTCTGGTTATCTCCATCCCCTTACTGACTCCTTTATGCTCCCTACCACGCCAGAATGAAAGAGGATGAGAAGCAAACCTCATCTGGCCATTTAGTCACTATTCAGGAAAGATTTACAGGAGCCAGGGTGATGGTGGATTATGCATCACATTAGCTCAGCCATTCCCTTCATTGAATTTGTCTGTCTCATCCATGCAAGCACATGCACACACAACACATTATACATCCACATTCAGACAGGTCACTGGGAAGGAGAGACATGATATCTGGTTTAGTCTTGGGATCTAGGATTTGATTTGAATTCTCCCACAACCTTAGCTGTAAGTCCTTAAGCCAGTAGCTTCTCTTCTCCAAGCCCATTTGTTCTTTGAGTAGCAGAACCTAGGCACGGACACCATTAACCTCAACCTATTACCTCCAATCTAAGGCTCTCAACATATCACTATGTGCAAAGCTTCTAACCAAGTGGAAAGAAAGCATTCTGCTATCTTGCTGTGTGGCCTTACACAAAAGCCTTCCCCATTCAGAGACACACCCTTGAGCTGTAAAAGCTGCCAACTCACTATTCATCCTCCACCTCAACCAAGAGCCCTTCCTACTCCTCTGCCTACTCCTGGGAATGCATTTGGAAAGAGGCAGGGTGGGAAAGCAGGTGACTGGTTGCCTATGAGTCCAGACCTTAGCAAAGAAACTAGAGGAAGATCAGAGCCAGCTGGGTAGATGGGCTCAGGCTATGGGACACAAGTAGGAAGGGAAGAAAGCTGTTCTTCCTCCAAACAGATTCTCAAGAACAGATATAGAACACTCCGAATCCCACAGTCACCACAGCTATCCTGAGACACACTGGGCTTTAAGCTACAAGAATATTCAAATTAGGTTGGAAAACCCTCAAATATCAGTTTAGGCTCTCCTGCCCTCTAGGCTAGTATCCCTCAGACCCATCTGCTGGCCCAGTCTCACAGCCTGGGCAGGGGTTAAGAGTAGTTGGTGTTGGGTATATTGCCCCAGATTGGGCTATTACAGAAGCACCTATGCCCTCCAGAGCATCAAACTCTTTCTTTGACCCACACTTCCTGTGATAGACTGGTCCAGCAAGCCCTTGGGTTGGTTCTAGTTCTCCTACCCAAGCTGTCAGTCCTTCATGGAATGGAGACCAATGGCAGCACTACCTTGTGAATCCAGAGCAAAAGTTGGTACCCTCATCTGGCTTACGTAGACACCTGTGATAGTCTCGATTGTCAACTTGATTGGATAGGCTGACATTTAGGAAGTTAGTAAAGCATAGGTCTGGGTGTGTCTGTTACGTGGAATTGGTGGGGAAGACCTCAGTGTGGGTAGTGCCAACCCATGGGACAAGACTCAGAGGGAATCAAAGCAAAAGCCAAAAGGTCACTTTCTGTGTGTCTGTCTGTTTCTATCTCTGTCTCTGTCTCTCTATCCTTCTCTATCTCTATGTCTCTCTTTCTTTCCATCTTTACCATAACATAGTGAATAATAAAGTAACCAAGCTTATCCATATATCCTCTATCACTGTGAACAGCTATGATGTATCACCTTAGCACAAACCCAGTGTAATGGATCCCATCTATCTTGGACTCAACTATGAACAAAGTTAAGCCCTTTTCCCTTAAGCTGAAGCTCTCAGGTATTTTGACACAAAAATGGAAAACTGACCAGTGATGGACCCAGTGGCATCTTGTGCTTGCCACTTTCATCCACCAATGACCTGGATCCACTTCCTCTGGCATTCTCCTATGAAATGACCAACCATTCCAAGCTTTCAAACCATTCTCTACCAGCTTTCCTACAGGGCCTTGTTTGTCTCACATACTGGGCTCTCTTGGTCAGTCACCCCACCTAGAAAATGCTTAGTGTCCCCTTCTGTTGCCAGGTATTTGATCACACTGTGAACCATGCGATTGTGTTATTTACTAAGAAAAAAAAAATTTCCAGTTGTGGTGTGGCTCAACCCTTAGCACACACCTTTAATCCACAATGAAGGTAAAGCTAGTTTGTAGAGGAAAGAAGCACCAGTGTTTGAAAGTGATGTCTAATTGAGTGGCAAACAAAGTGGAATAGGATACACCCAACTCTCACAAGATGATAAAGGAGAGGGAGGCTACTTAAGAGAGCAGGGCAGGCAGAATAAAAAAGAAAGGAGAGAGGAGGTAGTTTTACAGGGATAGTTTTAGAGATAGATTGTAAAAAGAGAATAAAATAGACACAGGTGAAGACAGAAGGAGTCATAGAATAATAAGGAGCCAGAAGTTAGTCTGCCAGAGTTATTCTGAAACCAAGCAGAGCAAAAAGTCAGAGGCAGAGAGAAGCCAGCTTCAATCAGTCAGCTTAGAGAGGACTTTTAATCAACTAGCCAGAGACCAGAAAGACCAAGAAAGGGTGAGCTTATTCAGCAGCAAGTCTCAGAGGTTGAAAACATTCCAGGCCTAGATTAAATTATGTGAAGGCTAGAAGCTTCCAGGACTAGGCCTGGATTAGCAATCAGAGGCAATAAGCTTCCAAAATGACAATTACATCCTGATATTCCAAGTTAAACCCTGGAGCCACATTCTACTTCAGACTTCACAGTCAACATCCCTAATGGTCCATTCTGAAAAGTGCCTGGTAGAAGCACATTAGGATAGACTTGCTATATATAATAAGAGGACCAGATAGCTACACCAGGCTCCTAAACCAGCTGGCTCAGAGACTTTGGCCCACAAGTCAGCTGTCTTTACCTTCTCCAGCTGATGGACACCTTCTTCTACACAGCAGATAGAGGCGAGTGTGCGGAGCGCCTGGGGATACAAGCACCGGAAGCTGTCCTGCCGGCAGACCTTGAAGAGGGCTACAACCCCACCTTCCTGTGGAAAAGAGAGAATGATCTTACCTCATGGTCTTCCCTAGATTGACTCAATAATAACAGCTCTCATTTGGCAGACATGTTATGGGTCACTCTTCTCACACATTTAAACAGTGACGTTCCCATCCCTGATTGTCCAAGTTGAAAGTATGGTTTGCAGGCCAGCCACAGATGTTTTGGTAGAGTTGAGAGTCAAGACCCTTTACATAAACCCTCAGAAGAGCCAGCCTGAAGTCACCAGAACAGGTCCAGTAAAGTGGTGAAAGCAGATAAAAGGGCAGAGCCTGGAATTCAGCACCCATGGTGCTTCGATCTATCAGCCATGATGAGTCTCCTTGCTCTTTCCCCTGTCATGGAAGGCAGGCAGAAAAGGAGTTTTATATTAAATCCATTATTCACCATACAATGGAAAATCAAGTCACTAAAGGCCATAGGGAAAGCAATTCCCCTGCATCCACTTCACCCTTACTCCTGCTTGTAGACAAAACAACTGTTTTCAAGACACTCCTATAGCTCTTGAGCATGAGTCTTTGTTTTTGGTTGGAACTGCTAACGGAACCTTTTTTTCTCTCTTCTTGTGGAGACCACCCAGTAGTATGCATCCCAGAAGGAATATGGGCATAAGAAAAAATCTGTAATCACACCATTCTCCCATGAACAGAGTGACAGCACCAATAGGTCATACAGAGGACATACCACAGTACTCACAGGCCAATGGCAACACTACCTTGTGAATCCAGAGCAAAAGTTGGCACCCTCATCTGGCTTTGACTCTTTTACTCTCTCTCCTTTTCTGAGGGCTAGAAATGTAGAGGTGGCACTGAGTGAGCAGGGGATCTAAGCCCTCAGACAGTCACTTTTAACTTGCCCATCACTCTTGAGTCTACCTATCCTGGCACCTGTTCGCAGAATTGAGCAAAATGTTATAGGAGTTCAGCAAAATACTATGCCCTGTCAGGTTTTTGATAATATACTTACCATGCATTCAGCTCTGTTTCATATTCTGGAGATATAGCCATAACTGCATGAAAGGATAATGATTGAGCAACCTCATGGGAATCAAGGGCCAGTATAGCCCAGCATGACTGCGCTGAAAAACCTTAGATCTTCCTCCTGTCCACTCCAAACAGAGGCTCAGGATCCCTACTTGCTCTAAGAGTTTTGCTTTTGACCACTAAGGGATCACAATGAAGGGGTCCAAATCAGGGAGGTGGCTATTTACTAATTCCTGATGTTTTGTAATCAGCTAAAACAGATTACAAGCGTTCCTATCCCAGCTTCCTTCTGGGGTGGTTGCTTTGATGGGGACAAGCTAAGAAAATGCACCCATAGATTCAAAATATAGTAATTTATTCCATGCCAGACACAGCCTTGATTCTAATCCATACTGAACTCGTGGTTTGGCAGGGAAGGGAGACAGTTCTAAAATCAGGAACAAAGATGAGAAGAGATGCAATGAAAAGAAGGCATGGGGCAGGGTTCTTGGAGCACAGAGCAGGAACCCCTGGATCTGGGAATGGTTTGTAGAATGATGAAACAGAACCCCTCTAATTTCAAATACAAGTTATTGTTATGGCAAAACTATGCCTAACATGAGAAAAGATGCCCACCCCTCTGATTCCTTGATCTGTAATCCTTTGTCCTGCTTTCTCATTTTCCAATAGGACAACTGTACATTTCACATAAGGACCCTGCTTAGACAGTCAATAAAGTACAATCAAGTTATAGAAACATAAAAATAACAGGAGTTTTAAGATGTTTGCCACTAGCCTCGCTCAAGATATCATACATATGAATAGATATTTATATTTTGGTGTTTCAACATTTAGTCATCTAAGTTGTATAGATATAATTTTATTAGATTTTTCAATTGATAATTAATATATAAATAGTTACATTGGGAGGAGACAATGAGGAAATAGTGTCAAAGCATCTATGGTCGGAGAATCTCATAGACCCAGGGGTGAACCAACTAATACTATTTTGCTGTATAGATACCATCTCTTAGACTGGCTTCTAAACTGTACCTTTCTACCCAGAGGCAGCTCGTGGTTTTCATCAGGGAAGTTTCTTTGTGTATTGGACAAAGAAACTCACAACATGTCAGAGTGCAAAGATTAGGTTTCTGTAGAGTGCTCAGCCTCAATTGGGATCTACCCTACCCTTTCCTCACGAATGGAGAGTCAACTGCACTCAGGGCCCACAGCAGCTATGGTTGTCTGCACAAGACCTATGCAAGGTCAAGCTAGTCAAGCTCCCACTCCTGACTGAGGAGCAAAGGCAATGGAGGATGGCTTCTGGGGGAGAGAGAGTCAGTTTTCCCTAATGGTATGGTTCCTGAGAGATACACACTCTTGTAGATGGCTCCATACTCAGAAGTATATGGGAGCACAAATTTTCAGAATTTGTAATTTTCAGAAACATTTAAAGAAAATAAAGGACTTGAAGTAGAGGGGGTTGTAGATGTTTTGGAAAAGCTAGGGGTTCAGAGTAGATATAATCAAAATAGTTGTGCTGCATTATGAAATTATCAAAAAATTAGTAAAATTATTGGGGTTTAGGAGGTTTGTTCTTTGTTTTTGTTTGTTGTGTTATGCTGTGGTT
>NW_022196904.1:103675573-103703000 GCF_008632895.1 Mastomys coucha | reverse complement strand
TTTTTTTTTTTTCTTAAGGAACCTGAGACCAAAGCTGGGAAGACTGTGGCAGCTTCGTTTGCCTCAGAAGGCACTGAGGCCAGCAAATCTCTCTGAGCTCTGAATTTGCATTGGATCCTCATTATGACTTCTCCCAAGCTTGTGAAAAATGCCCTCCCTATCAGTTTCAGTTAGAGAAAGAAAAAAGTCCTAGACTCTGGCTAAGGGGATGTAGGTCTCAGGTCCTGGCTCCACAGCTATTTAGTTTGGGCTAAAATGCTATGCAACGGTTTCATAGGAAAAGCAGCCAAGGTGATTCATGTGGAATGGCATGGAGCTAGCTCTCTGGACAGTGGCGTGAAGGTTAGATTATAGAAGGCTTCCTGATCAGAGGGTGGGCATGTCCCTTCATGAAAGGTATGTAAAGGTGCAGGACATGTGAAAGGGGGAAGCAGGAAGGAGAGCTACCAAGGAGTTTAGATGAATTATCTCATGGACAATCCCAGAGCCCCCGTCTAGGACCTGACAGCAGCACTTGCTCTGGGGTAACACTGGGAATCGCCTGAGCTAGCAGATCACGCTGTTGGCTTGGGCTTGTTTAATTTTATAGAAAGCTCTGGGCTCTAAGCCCAGATGCATAACAGTATGAATTATTCAGACAGCTTGGATGAGCTGTTATGATGCTGGCAGGGGCCACTCTATAGTGCGTAGGCTGTTGATGGAAAGAATCACAGAGGAGTTGGGGTGACTGTGACACAGCACGGTAGAGTTTTATGTCTCTGCTTGGGGAGAGGAGAGGGTTGCCACCATCATCATGAGACAGCTGGGCTCATTCATGGGTGTCTGGGTCGAGATATACTGAGAGGATAGACTTCAGATTGCTCAACTAGAAGCAGCTAAGACATAGGAATGGCCCAGTGCTCACAGTGGGCTCCAGAAGTGTCACGAGGAAGACCACAATGGACTTGTCACATAGGTTCCAATGTGAGTTCCTTCCTGAGTGTCTGAAGCAGGATGTTTTCAGCATCGGACTCCCACATGAGCTTCTGCTACTGGAACTCATCCTGCCATCTTCTAGACTGAAAAGACACGGAAGGTAGCCCTGCCCCCAGTCTACCCTTAGTTTGCTCTATCCCACGGACCAGACGCTGTAAAGCTGAGGTGAAGATTAGGATTAGAAGACCTGGTTAAAATTCCAGTTCTATGTGGACTTCTGAACTCATAACAAACAAACCCTGACCTCCTGAAAACCTGCTTCTTCCCTTTAAAGGTGTGTATTGTGGAGTCTGGGGAGATGGCTCAGTGGGTAAAGTCCTTGGTACACAACTGTGAGGGCCAGTGTTCAGATCCCCAGCACCCAGATAAGTACCAGGTAGTCATAGGAACCCTCCTATAATCCCAGCACATGGAGGACAAGGTCCCAGGACAAGCTGGATTAGCCAAGTGACTGAGTTCTGGATTAAGAGAGCCTGCCTCCATGTACAAGATGGAAGGCAATCAAGTTCAGAATATCCAGGGGCACATTGCCTTTAATGCTGTACAGTCTAGCTCAAATTCTATCAGTTCCCATGTCTCCACCTATGCAGTGGGAGTGGGCTCTGACTTCTACACAGGGCTTAGAGTAAGTTTCAACAAGCACTCAGAACATTATCAGGCACATAGTAAACACTATGGAAATGCAATACTGTTTTTAATAATGATCCACGGCACCTATCATCACCATCATCATCATCACCATCACCACATCACTGTCATAGTGACCAGTTCCAGCTTTAGATAACTCAGGCTCCATGTCTCCCCAGCTCTTACCAATGTCTCCCAGTCCTGACTTTCACAAGGCTCACACTCAGGGAAAGTTAATCATTCACTGTGCAATGCACCAGGAGCCAAGAAAGAAGAAATGATGATTGAGACAGATGGAGTTTTGGAGCAGGGACTTTGCCTTGTCAGCTATTAATCTTCTGAAATGCAGAAAACATGGGTAGGAAAATCTGATTTCAAGCATGAGCTGGGCAAGGTGCTCAAATACTGTGAATCGTGGACTTTTTGTGTGTACTAGACCACTGATGCTCATCTCAGAGGGTGTGTGTGGACCAAAGTCTACCTATGCAAAAAGTACCAGCCTGAAGCCTCCACAGGAGGAATAAGCAGAACAGCATAGTTTTTTTGTCATTAATATTCAACAAGACTCATGGCTTCCCTTAGAGAGGCTATGGTAGGGCGTGGCTCAAAGCATCAGGACAAATATCTGAACCTTCTAGCCATGACTGTTAAGTCCAGGCTACACTGGGAGCCTGGAGTTGTGTGGGCAACTGGGAAGAGAGTGGGAGAGGTCAGGAAATGGAGAAAGCAGTGACCAGATAAGGCAAACATATTACCATGCTGCCTGTTCAGACTGGAGTTCGACAAAACGAGAACTGCAGGCTTATTTTTCCACCAGCAAGACCAGACACTGTGGTAGATTAGGGATGTGTCTTAAAATCCCACCGTTCACAAAGGTAGGGATGATGGTCCCAGGGCCTGGACAGCCTCCTGCCACAAGCTAACAACAGGGCCAGGATGAGAACTGCCTGTGGTCCTTGCCCAGGTCTTTTTCCCACTGGGCATGCCTGGAATCAACATTAACCCAGGGTGGGTTCCAGACCTCTGAGGAGACTAACTAGCAGGAAGTTAAACACTATCTTTGGCTGAGATTCAAACTCACATCTGCCTTCTGGTGTTTTCATGAAAGAAGAACACGGGAAGCAGGGCACAGGTAGTGGGCATTGTCTCCATGAGTAGCAGCAGCACACAGAAAGGAGGTTTTGAGTAACTGGGCTAGCCAAGATTTGCCACTTATTTTTTAAAAGGAAAATGTTCTTTGTTCCAAAAGAAATTCAGATAAGTCTATGTGAATTTAGTCACCAAACTGGAGTTGAGAGTTTGAAGAATATCTTTGTGCCGGGTAGTGGTGGCGTACGCCTTTAACCCTAGCACTTGGGAGGCAGAGGCAGGCGGATTTCTGAGTTCCAGGCCAGCTTGGTCTACAGAGTGAGTTCCAGGACAGCCAGGACTACTCAGTGAAACCCTGTCTCTAAAAAACAAAAAAACAAAAACAAAAACAAAAAAACAAACAAACAAAAAAGAATATCTTTGTTCTGCATAATATCAGGTGACCTCTACAGGTCAAACCCCTCCACCAAGCTGAATGGCCGAGTCACAGAATCTGTGGGCCAAACACAGATAGCCCAAACACCCTCCCTACTTCCTTTGCCCCAGTACTATCATATACATTCAAGTAAAATCTCAACTAATGCCTCCTAAAGGGAGTAGTAGCCATGATAGTCACCTTGGCTATGATGCGGCACAAAGGAGCCCCCTCCTGGGTCAGGCTGAACAGGTTCCCTGTGGTAGACTCCATGATGTAGATATTGTCTGAGGTATCTATTTTTCTCACAAGTGCCTAAGAAGAAAGAAAAGTCAGCCGGTTAACTCATTTATATCTACCCTCTGCTCTTGTTTTTCCATGGAATACCAGTGGGTTCTTGCTTCTAACAGCCCCTGTGAGATCTACAATCCTGTCCTACCTACTTGTGGGAATGATAAGGCCCTAGGTGTAGGTGAGATCTCAGCTCCGCTGAAAAGATGCAGCGATGAGGAATCATTTCAAACCAATAGTGCATGGAGATCAAATGAGCTCTACTCTGGTTCCTGAAGGCCGCTGCAAACACCAGTTGGTTGTGCTATACATTCACAGAGATGACAGAAACCACGGTTGACATAAACAAGCATCAGTGTGACAGAAAAGGAGTGCCCACAGCTATGGTCAAAGAATTTGCTCATTTTGAATGGCTGTTAAACAGGGATGAACTCCAGCTGGTGATGGGCTCAAGGACTGAGACAAATATGCTCCAGTAGCACAACCCTACCTGGGCTACATTTGTACTGCAATAGAACCATGACAAATAGTGACAACAGAATTCTACTGACAGGTAGGTAACTCCAAGAGTAACGAATGCTGTACTCACCAAAGATGAAACACTCTACTATGTGTGAAGAGGGTTGCATATAGGACCACAAAATTAAAGAAGAGCCAGGAAAGCCATTAACAAATAAGATATGAAGATGATTCCTAGAAGGGTTTGGCTAATTTCTGGGGGAGAGAAGTCTTACAAATTGAAATCACTTCGTAATCAGCCATTAGCTTTGGCACATGTGACTTATTGATTATCAGCTATTCTTACCTACTAATGAATGCAGCTGTTCAAGTTTCCCCTAGAAACTGTGGATATGGGGACCTGCCTTCCTGGGCCTCCGATGAGAAGACAAAATCTGCATAATGTGGGGCAAATCTCAGGTATCCTTTCAGTGGCTCTCTGTTTGTACATATGCATGTGTGTACACAAGTGTATATATACCTGTATATATGTGTTTGAGCATGTGTGTATGTGTTTGTGCAAGCATGTATATGCATGTATAGATAAATATATTTGTGCATGCATATGTGCATGTGTGTGTAAGAATCTGCATATGTGTGTATGCGTGTATTTGTCTCTATCTCCCCATCTAATATTTTGATACAAGGTCTCTCACTAAACCCAGAGATCACCAATTCAGTCAGTGAGCTCAGGAGGGTCTTTCTGTCTTCCTCTTCAGCTCTAAAATGTCAGACACACACTACTCCCCTGGCTTCTTTAACATGGGTGGATCTGGGATATTGAATTTAGGTCTACATTCCTGTACAGAAATCAATTTTCAGTTTGAGCCATCTCCTCAACCCCTTTTTTTAATTTGTCTTGAAACAGAGTCTCATGCAAGTCATGCTGCCCTTCAATCTACAACTCTCTTGCCTCTGTCTCTGAGTGCTGATATTATAGGCATGTATTGCAATACCTACACTATTTATTTAAATATTAAAATGGCTATGTTTTTAAATAATCCTAGTATTGCAGAAAGGACTCTTGAAGGAAGATTCAGGCTCTAGTCTCAGCTTGCCTTCAACTCTCTATGCTAATCAAGAATGCATTTGGCTAAAAGCAGATTCTGAAACTAAAATGCCTGAGTTCCATCCAATCTGGCCCTGCCAATTGTGATGCTCTGCCCCGGAGCAGATGATTTACTATAGCCTTTCTTTGTCTCGGTCTCTCTGACTATACAGTGTTGGAATAAACAGTATCTGTCTCTCATGGAAAGGATGTTCTTATGCCAACCTTGTCAACATGCTCAGAGAGAACGTCTGGAGGAACCTACCACAGTGAAGTAAAACATCATTAGCAGTCATCATTTTGTGGGCTTGAGAAAATGAGATAAACTTCTTAGGAAAGTGGGTGATACCATGCCATCTTGGTTTCATCACTTATAAGATGACTAAAGTGAAGAGATTTGGGTCTCTTTCTCTCTTTTGTTTTCTTCACACACAGCATGTTAATCCTCTTCATAGAATAGCCTTAAATTAAGTATATATTTAAGCAAACTGCATTAAAAACAAAAATTTTTATTCTCTAAGATTCAGTTATGTACCTTCTACAAGGGAGTCAACAAAAGCTAGAATTGCTAGCTAAGATTTGTCAGCACGGACCTCTGTAATGAACATGCAGGTTACGCTCCTTCCCCACTGTTTCCATGAGCAGCTACACAAGGAATACACACTCAAATGGAGATGTAGATTTCATATATTGGGGTCCTGTACCTAAATGATAATTACCTAATGTTCCTGATGAGTGTTTGCACTTGAAGCAAATTAGCATTAAATTAAACAATTCAAGCCCAATGTCTTCTGCAATCAACTGCTAATACTAGACCATTTAAGTCTGGGAATAATTTCATGTTAATGTCTATACACATATATACAGCAATTACACCCCAGATTTATCTCAAGGACAAAGAAAAGTTGTAGGCATACTTTCCTACAACATAAATTTGAAAGACAGATCAAAAGCTCTGATGGAATCCAGAAAGCTCTGAACAATGGCAGTCTTTAATTCAACTCTCAATTCACATTTGAGGAACGTAAAGTGCACACAACTGACCAAGGTCAAACACACGTGGTCTCTAGGAGCTGGACTTTGTCACCAGTGTGATGGGTAACCCTTGTGGCCAGCCTTATTGGGTTTTACATCACCATGGAAACACACCTGTGGGTACATCTAGAGTGTTTCTAGAAAGGTTAAACTGGAGAGGGGAGACCCATCCTGAAAGTGGGTGATACCATGCCATGATCCAGGGTCCCAAAATGGATAAATAGACGTGAGCTAAACCTTATGTTCCTGCTGCAGTGCCTTCCCTGTCATGATGGACAGCATCCATCTTTCAACAGTAAACCAAAACAACTCTGTTGCCCCTTTAAAGTTGCTTTTGTCAGATACTTTGTCATAGCCACAAAAGAGTGACAAATACTCCCTAAGACTCTGCATTTCTGTTCTGGTGGTCAATAGTCCCATTAATAATGTGCACGTGACTTCCCATAGACCAGAAAAGCTAGAAGGCAAAGCAAGTGTGCCATCCAGTCATATCAACAGCACTCACTGAATCCTGGTTTGCATCAGCATCTATTAGTCAGTGAAGTCGCCAGAGCTCTATAAGAGGCAGAGAACTGACCCAGAGCCTTCTGCTGATACCAGGATCTTCCATCGTATCCCTGCTGAAGCCACACTCCCCCTGCATGAGTTATAGGTGAGGCTGAGCTCAGCATGTCTGTGGTATGGAGATCTCCCCCAACTGATGCCTTTTTTTTCATTCTCTAAATCTTTCCTCCTACTCATACCCTTTTCTTTGTCAGACTTGAGCACAGCTTTCCTGATCATCATCAGATTCCTCTCTTTATCCCCAGGAATGGCCTATCTATCTTGGTAACTGATACACACTAATACATTTCTAAAAGTCAATTTTGGGAGGGATTATTTGACCTAATTTTTGTATTTTAGGAAATGAGGGAGATATTGGAGACATTCCAAAAAGATATTTCTTTCTAGATCATAAGAAGGGTGGTCAAAGATTGTAGACAAAATAAAACAAGATATGCTTAGCAAGGTGAGTGACAAATACTTTGTTTGTTTGTTTGTTTGTTTGTTTTTGAGATAGGGTTTCTCTGTGTAGCCCTGGCTGTCCTGGAATTCATTCTGTAGACCAGGCTGGCCTCAAACTCAGAAATCCACCTGCCTCTGCCTTCCAAGTGCTGGGATTAAAGGCATGTGCCACCACTGCCAGGCAACAAATACCTTCTTAAAAGACAGACCACATAGACATGAAACAACAACAACAAAAATAACAATGTCTTAAAGACCAGGAGAAAAGGGCACTGAGGAGCAAGGATGTGTAAAGTCTACCAACTCTAAATAAGACACTTGAAAGTACAGCATATGTCAATTGCATCTCAATCAGAAAGGGCCACTGAAAGCCAGTGAAATCTGTCAGAAGATTAAACTGAATTGGCTATAATGTATTTCCAGGAAGAAACCAGGAAAATAGTGTGAGACTTTTCCTGAAGCTTTAGATAGAAAGTGTGTAGTTGGACAAAGTGGGCCAAGGAGTATCACCAGGATCCAGAAGATCTGACAGGGCAAAGTGGAATAAAGATAGACCCTGATCTATTCCTCCCAAAGAAGGTTGCGCTCTGCTAACTTCTCCCTCGAATTCTGATGCCTTGCCTGATCAGTAGAGGCCAGTGTCTGGAGGTGTGGTATGCCAGGATTCCCAGGACCAGGTCATAAGAAGCCTTCCACCCAGGATGCTTGGGATAGTCCCTTATGGGACCTGGGGTGGCATGTAAGAAGTTTGAGAACCCTGGAAAAGCTTCTGGAAGAATCACTGTCTATACTCTCCACTGAGAAGAGACTTATAACATACATACACGGGACAGAAGCTACCTGGAGGTCAAAAAACTGTCTTCTAACTACATAACATCTTATTGAAAAATGAGAAACATGGTGCTCACTCAGCTAAGCCTCACCCATATACACATTACTTAACCCTTACGATCATGAAAACTATCATTGGGTTTGTTTTTATGCTTTAACAAGTTTATAAAGCATAGACAAATGCCACAAAGATCAGCACGGATGCTCCAAAGGGTAGATGGATAAAAGTCCAGATCAAAGTTCTAGGAATTGGGATGAGGAACTGCTCATGTCCTAGGGAATAGACTGGAGAAATCATGACTCGGGGTGGAGGGATAGCACAGAAAGACTGAACACCATGGACAGAACCTGGAAAAGTATCAAGTGAAGCATTAACTGTTTCTCAGCGGTGAAATATCTCTTGACTGGCAATACCCCATTTAGGAAGGTAAGTGTAGATAAGGTGTGAGAACCAGAGGCTTTTGGAAGACCTCAAAGTGGCTGATTACATTTCTTTCAAGAAGAAAAATTATCCCTAAGTCTAGACAAAAATGGAAAACAAAGGACAATACAACAACACAAAAGAATGTGCTAGAGAACTACAGTATATGAGAAAAGCTACATGGATCCAGAGGCCATATCGAACCTGTATGAAAAGGAGAGTTGGGTGGGGTCTCTTTGGAAGTGATAGTATAGCACTGGACAAGAGAGAAGCAGGGACCCAGATCACTATTGAAACACAGTGATGCAGCCCAAAGAAGTACTACTCAAGTCTGAACTGTTCAGAGGTATGGAAAGATGGTTCTAAGAGCAGTGTCTGTCTCCAGAGCTAATCCTCATAGCCCAGAGGTGTCAGGCTGCCCAAGAGTGGAAATCAGAAAGAAATCTTCCAAAGGAGCCAGGGGACCCAAGTCCAAAACAATCTTCTCGTGGGAAGTAGGAACAGCAACATCCTGGCATAACATTATTTGTGTATACAATTTTGCATATTTTTAATTTGACAGCTAAAACTTTTCAGCATAGTATTATGTAATTTCCCATAGACTATATGTATTGACATAAAAGTAAAATCCCTGTATCACTCAATGTAGTCATTGTAATTTGAATATCAAAACATCTTAACATCACCGTCCATTTAAAAATATGTGAAAAATATTTCTTTGACATTTTTATAACTTCTCATCAATAAATTTATATCCCCAGTGTACTTTCCTCTCAAAATTTTCCTTAATGTATTAAACTCAAATTTTAAAGTGTGTGAGATTGATCACCCTTATGATACTTATCACTGATATTTGACATTTTATTTCATATACTTTTACTATAAGGTTCTGAATGTTACAGACAATCAAACCCAAGCTCTTTACCATCAGAACAGTTGGTAAACATGGAAAAAATTTAGTAACTACAAATTTTACAAGCTAAAATGTTATTGTAAGCATATCTTGATGGAATGGGTATTTGAAATATATTATATTATATTATATATAATCAATGGGATTAGTCAAGCTGCTAGTAATTAATTTTATGATTTTAAGTATTAGATATAATATTTCTAGTATAAATACTTTGACAAAAAAGACTTTAATTGCTCTTTTAAATAGTGCACATCAAATCTGAAAAAAATTAAAAACCAAGCCCATCACATTCAGAATAATCTGCATCATTTAGGTCTTTGGCTCTTCTGCGATACTTTTCTTTCCAGCTAGTGTCACAGTCTAGGGATGAGTATGAAAAAATGGCTGAAGGTAATGGCTTTCACTTAAGTACGAACTTAAAGCAGCCATTTTAAAGACTTGATATACCCTACCACTCTTCTCTTTGTTCTGATCCAAGAGCCATACACAATTCCAGAATAAAATAGATAGAAAAGATAAAATAACTAGAGAGTCCTCACCCCCAATATACATTCCACCACCTATCTGAATTGAAAAAAGCCCACACTGGAGAAAACAGACAATTTATAATGCCCTTCTCAACACTAAAGTGCAAAATCTTTTGAAACTAATCATGATAGCCCAAGGGCTTTATTGTTCCTAGATAAAGGCTGCTCCTTTACTTAATTTCCCCATCTGCAGGATTTTGGGGGACAGGGGATCTGGAATGTGTGATAAGCATATGTTTCCTCTAAGAAGTTACAGAAGTGCTAGCAAAACCCACATGCATTCCTGGGAGATTAAAAAAAAATGAAAATTGAAGATCTACAAATAGATTTACTTAGAATGCTATGTGCTTACATGTCTCCTGGGACTCTGCCAGGAAACTGAGAAAAGCAGTGCATATAACATGGTTCAGAGATCACCAGCTCAGGTCACCTAAAAGAGTCCTGCCAATGCAACCCAGGTGCTGGTAACACATCATACAGAGGGAGCAAAACATGAAGGTTATTCAGCAATGCAGGGTGCCAAAGAATGCACACCAAGCACATCCATGTAAAGTACTTGCAAATTCCTAACTTTCCAGAAAGGAGAAAAATGTCCAAATGTCCTTCTGTGAAAACAGGGACATTTTTCTCCCATATATGGTAAATACAGAAGCATAATTAATCTGCAGTGGCTCAGTTCCCCTAGCAGGTATATGTTCACATGTACTGTGGCTATGGACAACTAATATAAATACTCTGACTGGCCTCCTGTCCAGGCCACATCCAAGACTGTATTCTCTTTTTTCCCCTTCAGCTGTAGTGTATATTTAAGACCTCTGGAAGCCCTAGGGATGAAATCTAAAGACAAAATGATGCCTGGAGTCTGTGCCTTTCAGGCTGAGAGCTGACCTATTACCATTTCCTTGGTGTGCAAAGCAGTAATGAGGTAATACTGGGTCTGAGGTACTAACTTTCTGGGCACTGCAGTTAAGTTTGGCAAGAACCTGTACCAGGCAATTTCCTGAAACCCCCTCCCCATTACTGTGGAGATAGCCTAGACTGTAGTCATGAAGGAAACCAGACTGCCTGTATTGGCTAACATTGGTTTCTGATTGGACAGGCTCTAGAATCATGTAAGAGAGACATACCTCTGGGCATGCTTGTGATTTTCAGATTATGTCAACTGAGCTAAGAAAGCTCATCTTAACCATGACCGGCACCATTCTAAGGGCTGGGATCCCAGAATAAATAAGGAGACTGGGAGCTAAACACTGGCATTTGTCTTTCAGCATCCTCACTGCAGATGTGACATGACCTCACTTGCATCCCTGCTGCTCTGACTTGGACTCACGTGCAAAGTAAAGTCAGAATAAACATCCTCAAATTGCTCATAACAGATTTTTTTGACAGCAATGAGTAATGAATACACCCCTTGCTAACAAACTGGAAGAAACACCCCTGGCTGGGATAAACAGTAGAAGTGAAGTTCGTTTTCCATTTGCTTTTTATCCATTTACTTTTTAAGATGGAAGAAACATCTGGAAATGCTACTTCTTCTCTGGCAAGTGCACTTGGGCTGTCTCTGCCCTTGCTATTTAATCTCACTGCAGCCTTGCTTTGCCTGCTCTGGACAACATTCGAGCAAAATCTGAGAGTGGCAAACAGAATCAGAAGGAAGTGTTAGGCTGATTGTCAGGAAATCCATACATGATTTCATGGCCATGACATGAACTGCCTCTCAGCCTCCTAGAAGCAAACTGATTGCTGACAATGAACCTACTATGGAGCTGGGTTATCCTTTGGGGCAGTTGCTTCAGGAAGATGAAGGATGCCCCACAGACAGCTGGCTTCCCTCTGCTCCATCTGCTACCAGCCTAAACAATACCCTCCTTACCAAGTAGTTAAAATAATATCAGTACACAATTATGAAATGGGGATACTCCTGTGGCAAAAAAATTAGTCTTCTTTTAAGGCAGAGCATACTTATAGTCAATAATATACAATCCAGAAAGTGTCACCAAGTACCTTGTGTTATTTCATTTACCCCGACCCAACCCACTGTAACAGCAAGGAAAGCTAGGGTTAGAAAGATTAAGAGATTTGCCCAAGCGTGCAAAATGACTTAGTAGCAGTCAGGATTTAAACTTCTGGTTCCAAACTATATGCCTAGTCTACTACTTCCACCCCATGATGTCCACATTCATAGAATTACAGCTTGTTGAGAGAGAAGGACATTCAGTCCAATTTCAGTCTACTGTCTCTGTCCTCCAATCCTTGCTGGCCTGCCTTAGCCATGGGGCTTTCCTGGGACAGCCCCTCCCATTGCTGGGAAGCCCCACTACACCATATGTGGTATCCTGGAGGTTATATCCAATGACCCTAGTACACTTCTCTTGTGTACTCCAAAGCATTTTGTTAGATTTTAATATCCCTTTCTAGATTGAGCATCCCCTGCTCCCTCCAAATATTCTTCAAAACCTCCATCTCCGGCACCTCCCTTTGTTTTTGGAGCTTCCTCTGGGTGTATGTGATGAATAATTATCATTGTCAACTTGACTAGATTTGGAACCACCTGGGAGATACACTTCTAAGCATGCCTGTGAGAATGTTTTTTAGAAAGGTTTAACAAAGATGGAAGGCCTACCCTGACAGTGGGCCGTACCATTCAGAAGCATGCTAGAATCCCAGGAAGAATAAACAGAGAGGAAGGAAGAGGTCTGCTGAGCATTGGCTGTCTCCGCTCTCTGCTTCCCTCTTCTCAGACGGGAGGTGTACAAGCGGCATGTTCCTGCCACTGAGAACCTGTCACATGGACCAGTCCTCTCTCAAACCATAGGGTTTGAAGTCTTCTTCAGACTTCAATATTTCTGTTCATCACACACTAGATTTCATGCCAACATGGACAGACGTGTTTTAATGCTTCAGTTTGTAGCATGAACCCTAAAGTAAACACCCTTGCTCCCCCATGTCATTGATAACACTGGTTCATTAACCAAGAGTGCTTATGTCAGAGCACCTGTGCCCGAGAGCCCCAATGTCCTTACGGCCCCAAAGCACAAATGCAGCCTTGAGATCCTCATTCCATTTGTTTCTGATTCTAAGGACAAGAAGAGTAGCCTCTGAGGACTCTCCCGTGGCTGAGGGTAAGAATACTTAGGATCAGTTGCACTGGCACAGGTGTAGGAACAGGGACCAAGGGAGGACTTGCAGGAGAATCAGGCCATAAGAGCCGGGCCCTGTGCAAAATGGAATACACACAGGAAAGGATGAGAAGAATCTTTGAGCTCATTGGAGAGGCTGATTTTGGAGAAAATCAGACTTTTATTATTTATGGGAGGTTTTTATTTGGTGGTGGGAAAGAATGGTAAGTATGTGACACAGTATTCCTGAACTATAAATAACATGTAAATAGCTCTTATAATGAAAACCGTATGGAGCCTGCTGTATTGGAAGGCGTCAAGAATATCAAGGTCAGAAGAGGGAAATAATGTGTATTTAACCCAGCCTGTCCACCTGCTCTTCACTTCTTACTTTCATTCCTGGAAAAGTTTCACCTCACAGATCATGCAGGGAGTAGAGAAGAGAGATATTAAGGACCTCCACATAGATTCTATTGTGAACCAGTTTATGGTACATCTGTTGTCAGACATCAGACTGCACCACACCCTCTTTTTTTTTTTTTTTTTGGTTTTTCGAGACAGGCTTTCTCTGTATAGCCCTGACTGTCCTGGAACTCATTCTGTAGACCAGGCTGGCCTCGAACTCAGAAATCCACCAGTCTCTGCCTCCAAAGTGCTGGGATTAAAGCCATGCACCACCACTGCCTGGCCACACCCTCTTTCTGGAATCATGTATGAGCCTGCCTAGAAGCAGAGCAAACTTTCTCTGCTCTGTGTTCTCTGTGGCCAGGATTTCAAAAATTGGTTTACCCTCCTGCCCTGCTGGTAGTTTAAGTTCTTCAAGGTCAGCAGGACCTCTGTGTGCACTGTGAATAATAGTTCAACAGAGAAGATTCAGGGAACTGAGAACAGAGCTGAAGGACACCCCTAGGCTCTGAGACCACCTTGCTGTGTGACTTTGGTTGAATCTCTCTCCTCTCTGAACTCCAGTTCTCACTTCTGGAAACTCCAGAGTTGGGTCAGATGTTCTGGAAACTCTGACTGAGTCTTGACAGTCTCCACCTAGATCTTAAGGAAGGCCACTTTGCATTTTCTCCTGGTCTGGCTGAATCACTCGGTGCCCTTCCCTCCATGCTGATCCCACAGTATCTTCTGTCTCCCAATCCACACTGACCTGCACTTCCCGTGTGAGGGCAAGCTCCAGTAGCTGGCCAAAGTGCTGGCCCAGCATGCTCAGGGTCTCACTCACGCAGGCCTTCATTGACTTCAGAACATGCTCATTTTCCACCTGGAGGCACCTGGGAGGAAGAACCAGGGAATGGGTCACCAGAAGGGGTGCTTGGTGGGACCACAGCTGCTGCTAGGGCAAACCTGGCTTGCTCAAACCATGCTGTGTGGGAAAAACAGACTAGAGGGAAGACACTGGTTCCAAGAGAATCAGGGATGGAATCTGCCAGCTTGATTGTCCCCTGGCTTTTGGTACATAGAGAAGTGCTGGACTCATCGCATTGTCCTGTTATCTGAAAGTGCTATCACCAGAGAGTGGCGGTCAGTGGGTTCTCCCTGGGACAGTGGGCTGTCATTAAGGTCAAGTAGTCTGGTCTCAGCGGTGCCTGGGGTGGAAGGGCAGTTACCTTTGGAGAAGGTGGTACTCTCTCTATAGAGCTTGTAAGAATTGCTGCCTATGCATAAATAAGACTCGAACAATGACAATACCAATGGACACATTAACATGAAAAAGGTAAAGTTTGAGGATCCCACCTCAGACGAACACCTACAGTCAATGACTGACTATGAGAGAAGAGTTAGTCTTGCTTCTTATTGGTTGTTCAATCCAAAGTGATCAGCCTTGAAACTATATACACACACCACCAAAATAGAAAAAAATAGATTCGGAAAGTTGTGTGTGTGTGTGTGTGTGTGTGTGTGTGTGTGTGAGTGTGATATGTATACATATATACACAAGTATGTATGTACATAATAATAAAATGATAGAAAGAAAAAAGACTCAGTTGACAGTGGGGGCATGAGAGGGCATCGAGGGAAAAAAGTAATATAGTTCTATTTCAGTTCAAAACTTATTTTTAACAGGAAAAACAAAGAATTGCTGCCACAATATGAAAAAGAAAAAAGAAAAAAGCTGCTTCCAAAGTTTTTCTTCACAGATGAGAAAAGCAGAGGGGATTAGTTGAAGTCCACCCCGTGACCTGAGAATACTCTACCCAGAAAGGCAAAAGGCTCTCTGGCTTCCCACGGATGCCAGATTCCAGATCTGAGGCATGATGGGTAAAGGAGTATGTCAACACACACTCAGGTTATATGTCAATATGAGGCTGAGTGTGTGTGTGTGTGTGTGTGTGTGCATCTGGGTGTGAACTCATGTATGTTTATGCTGTGAGAGAGTGGGGAGGGGCTGTGGGTGGATTTCTGTGGTCATATGAGTGTGTGTTTACGTGGCTGTGTGAGAGAGAGAGGGTGTCGATGAACAGCTCTGTCTCTGTGCATGTGTGTGGATGTGTGAGTTCAGCTTTCACCTTCCCTGGCTCCAGCCTTCAGGATGGAGTCCAAAAGAGTTCTCCAAGCCTGAAGGAAACCTTTCCCCACTATCAGCCTACCTCAAACAACTTTCCTCTAACACCCAAGGCTCTCTTCTACCTTTCCCTAGCCTCTGATCATGGGACAAAAACCTCATGGGAATCTTCATTATTTCATTTAACATTTTGGTTTTATTATGCAGCCCTTGCTGGCCTAGAACTTATTATGCAAACCATGCTGGACTTGTAGCAATCCTCCTGCCTCTGCCTTCTAAGTGCTGCACTTACAGACATGCATCACTATACTGACTTCAAAATAAACTTTTGAGGTTTCCGAGAATACCCAGATAGAGGAACTCCAGTCTACCACCACCTAGTGCAACCACCGACAGACACCCAGAGAAGAGACTAGTCCTTTCTAGAGCCAGAAGGTTGACTGGTCAAGCAGAGAGCACAGAGTGCACTTACCTCTCCGTGACCGCAGAGAGCTCGGAGCACTTCTCCATGAGCAGCTTCTCTGCCTGTAGTAAAAAAAAAAAAAAAAAAAAAATGTCAGCATGATTCCATTGAGGACTAGCTGCTGCACTGGGCACTCTGGGGCATGAAGGTGGAGGGGGAAATGGTCACAGAAATGAGAGAGCACACGGGTAGCCAAGGAGGTCAAGGTCAACTGCTTTGAGAGATTATGAAAAGCTGGCATGCAATTAGTTATACTGTGGGATCTGGGAAGCCTCAGGGAGAAAGCTATTTAAGCTGCGTTTAAAGAATGATTAGACACTCACTGCCTGCACAATGAAGGAAGGAAAAGTTTAAGATGAAAGATGAAAAAAAGAGAGAAAAATCATGATGAGGAGGGTAGAAGTTCAGTGGTTCACTTTTGACTTTGGTAAGATTCTAATACATTCTGGAATCAGAAAAGCTGGGTGTGAACCTTCCTTTCACCATCCTCTGCTTAACTTGGGGCAAATAGCTCAGCTTCAAGGGTCTATTTCCTCAACCATGATGGTATATCTGTTCAGTCAACTGCTTGACATGTTTTATACATTATTTATTATGCAGTCATCCTCCCTGGATAAATGCTGCTATACTCACCCACAAGCACTAAGACACAGAGGAGTCAAGTAGCTTGCCAAAGTCACACAGGGTAGACTGACAATTGAAGCCATTCTCTCTCTACTAGGATTTTTTTTTAAAAAAGTATACTTAACCACTGTCAGGCTGCTCATAGTGGGTGTACAGGTTAAATAAGATATTTAGAAAAAAAGGTAACACCCATCACAATGCCTTTCAAAATTATATATTCACTGAATGTCCTCACCAGCCTTCTCTATTTTATTATAAGACAAGGGAGGCTACTGGCCAGGGAAGGTTCCGGCTTCAGAACTCAGGAAGGCATTCCCACACCCAGCACCTACGAACTCTATCCCAGCATGGCTGACCTGGCCCATCTCCTGCGAGGCTGTCCTGGTGATGGTGCTGTACTCGCTGACCATGGAGCGTGCATGGCACGTCAGACGCACACTCATGCTGTGCACACGTGCCCAGCGGTCCTGGGCCAGCTTCTGCCCGATCCTTCGAAGCTCTGTACTGATGACCCAGCCCCGCTTCAGGAGCAGCTGTAGAGGATCTCCTGGGCCAGGACCACCTGCTAGGATAAGGTCACCTTGCGTGTCTTCCTCCAGGCTGATGGGCTTTGCCTGCAAGACGCACATGCACTCACACTCTGTCATGAGCTTCAGATCCTCCATCCAGCGCTGAACCGAGTCTACCTGCATGAAGTGTAGCCTGCAACCAGGGAACAGTGGCAGAGTGATTGCCAGCACCCTACCTTTTCCAGACAGTTCCCATTCCAGGCCATTGATGTTCACAGAGCATCTAGTTTGAGCTCAGCATTATCTTTCCAATTCTTTTCATTAGTTCTCATCTTCGCCACCAAACAGCTAATAAGATGGGGGCACAGTGCCTTGAGGGCAGGTAACCAGACCGATGAATGACAGGCCATGACTCCTGACAGAAGGTATCAAATAAAAGTGGCATAAAGTGAACTGTGGCAGACCTACAGAGGCATATTGTGTGCATTTTCTTAAAATAATGCCTTCCAGAAAGTTGGTAGCAATGAAAACAGTTTCCCAAAGAAACAGAAAATGCAATATACAGAGTACAAACAAAAAAAGCAAGACAACACACAAATGATAATCTAGAGAAAATATTCAAAGGAAAGGTAGAAAGCCTAAGGGTTCTTTGGGCTGATGGCACCAAAGCCTTTTTCCCTTCTGTCTTTAGACTCTCCTCTAATTTCCAGTTTGTCTATAGTGCGAATGTAAGCTTATAGCAAACCAGATTAACTCCATTTACTCAGTAACTTCAGACATTAAAGAGACAATGAACACATTATGAGTTCAATGTATTTAGTATCGTATACATGCTGGGACTGTGGGGAAGCCAACAGTGGGTTTCCACTCACAAGGAGCTTCGAGGCATCTTAAAGAAAGAAGATATGTGAGGAATGAGAAGATGCAGGAGCCTCACCATCATCTTCCAGTATGACAGGACAGTTGATTACAACTTTAATCCGCCATGTATGAACTATGAATAAGCTTCTGGCACTGGGATTCATGGCTCACTGCTTCTAGTGTGAATGCAAATGCAACTACCCACTTCATGCCACCGCTGTGATGCCTACCCAGTGAACTGAATCCTCTCAAATCATAAGCCAAAATAAACTCTTCCGTACGTTACTTTTCTCAGGTTTTTGGTCACAGCAATTATTTGGACAAACTTAATACATCTCCCAGCAGAAAGACAAAGCTTTGACACTAAGCTGTATTAATCAAATCCCCTCTGTGTGCTGCCAAACTAAGCATAGAGTCATAGCAACTGGAGACTGTTGCCCGCACACGATGCTGATGATGGAACTTCGGCTGTTGAGGAGAAACTCCAGGATCACTAGGGTCCAAGTGTCATTCCTGATGCCTGTTAGCTCCAGAACTCTGTCTGAAACACATGAGAATCTCTAAGCAGATTTTAATCAGCAACCTCCCAGAGAGTGAAGGTCTTCTGGGGATTGAGAGCAGGATGAGGCTGAGATAAAGACAAAGATAAGGAAAGGCGCTCTCAGAGGAGTCGGCTGTGACGCAGGGTACTGTTGTTTGGACACCTGGAGGCAGAGGAGGTATACTTGAGATAGGCCAGTCAAAGAGACAACGAGTCAGTCCCCCAGATTAGATTTGTGCATTTGGAAGAGCAGGAACAGTGAGGAGACAGAAAGAACAGAAACCACATCTTTTGGGTAGGATCCAGGCATTAACCCTGAAAGCCCCAGCACACTGTTGTAGGGTGATGGGACATCACAGAGGGATGGAGACCGGAGGAGACAAACGACAAGTAAATCACAGCATGTAGAACCACATACCAGGGCCAGCTTTCCATACAGTCCTTGAGAATGAGCATGAGCCAGAGCACTTGATTTTCTGAGTAGACACACTCACCCCTGGCTGGCCAGGGTGTGTTAGCCATTTATCTGTGACTGCGACAAAGCACTCAAGGTGATTTGTAAGGAGGCAAGAACTGGTTCTGTTCATGGTTTCAGAGCTTTCAGCCCATGGTTACTTTGTTCCCTTGCTTTGAGGACTGTGGTGAGGTGTAAGTGCTTCTTTGGAAGCCAATGCCCCGGGCAATCTCACTTGCTTTCCCTAAGGCCCTGCCTCTCATTCGTCCTCTCCGCAGCAGCACCGCCAGCTGGAAGCAAAGTGCTCAACAAAAGAAATTTTGGAGAACATCTAGGAACCAAATCATAGAGAGTATCAAGACCCCCAGTGTAACCTCCAGGGGGGAGCTAAGAAGGAGAGAAGGAGACTAGAGCCATGAATGCCCCAGGCCTAGACCCATCATGGAAAGCCTGTTCCCAATGCTCAAGCATTGGTCAAACTCCTCACCTCCAACCCACACAGGAGGCACACTCAGTCCTTGCTCTTTAAAATCTATGATAAGGATGAGAAAGACAGATCATAGAAACTGTGTAAATTAAAGTCTCAATCAATTCCTCAGTCTCATAGCAAAAGTAGATTGACGAAACTATTGATTTCTCTGCCATGTGCATGTTTGTGCCTGTATAGGCCTGTTTGTGGTTATGAATTCATCTAGGTGTCTATATTACTAGATACTCTCCTGTGTGTCTGTGTGTGGGTTTATCTCCCAACCTGAGCAAGTGCTGAGATGTGTGTGTGTGTGTGTGTCTGTGTGTGTGTGAGTATGTGTGTGTGTGCCTATGTGTGTATGTCTTTACCAGTCTCCAGTCTCATGTCACATAAACCTTATTTAAAATAAAGAAGGTGAGGCTTGAGCATGGGTTCAGTGACTCAGTTCCAAAGGAAATACTAGAAAAATACTAGAGGCAAGTAACTCTGTAGTGAAGACTGACACCATATGGCCTGGTGATCAAGGTCGGCGTCAGGAAGGTTAGATCATGTTGATAGCATGCATCCAGTATGTTAAGGGGGGCATGTCAGCACTGTGGTATTCTTTCTTAAAAATACATGACTTTAATCTCATAGTGAAAAAGCATCAGACAAATCCTAGTTATGGGTTTGTGCTGCCTACCTTTATGTCAACTTGACACAGCTAAAGTGCTTTTAGAACAGGGACACTCAGTTGAGAAAACCCTCCCAATCTAATTCCATTAGATTGGAATTTGGGAAACCTGTGGTGCAATTCCTTGATTGCTGATGTGGGAGAGCTCAGCCCATTGTGGGTGGTCCAACTTCAGGGTGGGTGATACCACTTCAGGGTGGGTGGTCCAGAGGGTGGAAAAAAAGCCAACAGACATCTGAACAAGCAATGAGGAACAAGCTCATAAGCAACTCTCCCCTATGGCCTCTGCTTCAGCTCCTGCCTTCCAGTTCCTGTCTGTGTTTCTGTCCTGACTCCCTTTAATGACATGATATGAAAGTGTGAGCTGAAAGAAACCCTTGTCTCCCCAAGTTGCTTTTGAAGGTTGTGTTTTGTGACAGAAAAAGAAACCCTAGCTAAGATGGGATCACCCCACAAAACAATGTGACTCTGCTCCTTTAAACTGTCAGAGTCATCGAAACAAGAAAAATGGCAGGAACCATCATAGGCCAGAGAAGACCTAGGGGATATGTTGCATATATGCTGGGAGGAATCCTGAAATAGAACGTGGCATGTGTGGGCAAACTAAAGAACTCTAGATATCATCTGAAGTTCAGTTAAATAGTAATGGATCTGTAACTGCCCCTTAGTGTGACAAATAAAACTTATGAATGATCAGGGAACCTAGGCTTGGAGCCAGGAGAAACACATCCTGCTGTCTTTGCGACTTTCTATACATCTAAAGCTGTCTTCTTATGGGCAATGTTTTTAAAACAATGACGTTCTCCCAGAATGAACTTCACTCCCTTGCTTCTTCCTCAATCAAAAGCCTGAGCTGAGCTGGTTATCCCACCATATGTAATGAGTTTCTCTGGAGGAAGGCTTGTGGAACCTGGATAATGAGCAGGAGTGGAAGCTTCCTCAGAGAACCTTGGGGTGGAAGGAAAGGGGAACACTGCTTGGGCTGTGGGACAAACCCACTGACTTTGTTGTCCAGTGGGGCCTCCTGATTTACCCTTAAAGCTTATTGCAGCTGAATCTCACTCAGGTGGCTTCTTGTGCCTGTGCCTTCTGCTCCCTGTGAAGCTATGCCTTAAGGCCCTTCTTATTAGGTCCCAATGCCCCATCTCCCTCCTCAATCATAAAAAATAAAGTGTTAGTGTTATGGTTTGTATATGCTCAGCCCAGGGAGTGGCACTATTAGAAGGTATAGCCTTGTTGGAGTAGGTATGTTACTGTGGATGTGGGCTTTAAAACCCTCATCCTTGCTGCCTGGAAGCCAGTATTCTGCTAGCTGCCTTCAGATGAAGATGTAGAACTATTAGCTCCTCCAGTACCATGCCTACCTGGATGCTGCCATGTTCCAGCCTTGATGATAATGGAATAAACCTTTGAACCTGTAAGCAGCACCAATTAAATGGTGTACTTATAAGAGTTGCCTTGGTCATGGTGTCTGTTCACAACAGTAAAACCTTAAGACAACCAGAGTTTCCTGCGTTGGCAGCCTGTTGTCATCCATCCTAGGTTAACAAGGCTTGCACAATGAGTGGCATGTGAGGAGAGACAGAACCTACACAGACAGCTTCCTGGTCCTTTTCCTTTCCAGAGATTGTTATTGTTATTGAAATTTAACACATGTACATAAAAGTAAAAGATTGCGCTTAATACATTTTCCTATGGTCAACATACACACATAACCAGATTTTTTAAAAGGGAAGAAGCAATCCACCATGTGATCATGTCAGCAATTTAGGAAGCAGAGACACGAGAATTCCTTCAAGTTCAAGGACATCCCAGACTATAGTGTGAGTTCCAGGCCAACTTGGGTGACAGAGTTAGATATTCATAGTCATCATGACCTATGTACAAAGCCAGATGAGACTACATAAGACTGTCTAAAAAGTAAATAAGAAAGATTAGCAAATCTATTGAGAAGAAGGGAAGAAAAAGGGGATTTGTGGAGGGGCCCCTTGTACATCTACAAGAAAGTATAAGTTATTGATAAAGAATAGAAATTTATGCAACTATTAGATACTTTTGGACCAAGATCTTATTATAGTAAGATGTCACAATAAAATAATGTTACTCTTCTACTGAACCATCATTTACTTAGTGCCTGAGATGTGCCAGGATGTAGGATCAGCCAGGAAACAAAACAACCGACATTAATCTCCTTATGGAGAAGGCACGTGATAGGCAGAAAGTAAATGATAAAATAAGTCACAATGAAATACTCAAGGAAATGAAATGATAATCAAAGATTTTCTATTCAGCCATAAAAACTCAAATAGATATGTATGAATCCTGGGCTCCCAGGAAAAGTGTTCTTGGAGAATAACCCTTGAAGAGTGGTTAAGAAAGCGGGCCATAGAAATGGCTCAGTGGTTAAGAGCATTGGGTCTCTTCCAGAGGACCCAGTGCCTATTCCCTGGCTGTACATGGCAGCTCACAACCATCTGTAACTCCAGTTCCAGGAATCTGATGCCCCATTTGAACTCCATAGACACTGTGCATGCCTGTGGTACACATACATGCAGGCAAGCAAACACTCATACATATAAAATAAATAATTTTTTATATAAAATATGGTTAAGGAAGGGCTGAAGTATTGTTCCGCTCCAGGGTGCTTGCCTATCACGCCCTGTGTTCCAGCCTCAGCAGTTAAGCAGACTATTAGGAAAATAAAATCATGAAGACATTGACACTGGTTAATAGAGCTGATGATAAGAGAAGAGTCAAAGGCTAGACCCTGGTCTGTCTGTGACTGCAGCAGTAGAACAGATGTAGAAAGGAACTTGGAAGCTAATGCTGGGCTCTGATGGAGGCCTTCTGCTTCTGCTTTTCAAGATGCCCTCCATAGAACTTTTTCTCACTGCCCTCCATAGAACTTCATTCCACACAAGCAGATGTGTGCCCCACGTGTCCTCACAGAGTCCAGCTGGACATTCACTCTTCTACTGAACCATCATTTACTTAGTGCCTGGAATGCTCCAGGAAGTGGGATCAGCCAGCAAAGGAAACAACCCACATTAATCCCCTTATGGAGAAGGCACATGATAGGCAGAAAATAAATGATAAAAATGGAATAAATGAGAACTGTGTGGTGTTCTGAGAACTGATCATTTCTACTGAAAAAGTGAGGCAAAATCAGGGGCATCAAAAATCTTCTGTGAGGCACAAGGTCATTGCCATTTTAAATGTGTGGTCATGGTACAGTTTCCTGAGACTGTAAGTCATGAACAAACTCTCTCAGGAGTCAAGAAGATTAGCCATGATAAAACATGGGAACTATGTGTTCACCACAGAGGATGGGACCCAGGCACAGGCCCTGGGAAGGAACTAATAGGGAGAGAGGGTGGCTAAGGTGGAGTGTATGGGAGAAAAAGTAGAAGGTGAGCTCAGGCAAGGCCAGCACATCAGTGGCTTCTGAGGCTCTATAAAAACTTAGAGGTTTGTTCTGTGTAATAGAACGTTTCTTGGCTTCTCTTAGGACTATCATCACAAGTATCATTTGGGACCACCCAGCCCATTTACCTCTCTACAACCCAAACAATGGTCTAGGTTCTAACACATTTATTCATTCTCTCTCTCTCTCTCTCTCTCTCTCTCTCTCTCTCTCTCTCTCTCTCTCTCTCTCTCTGTGTGTGTGTGTGTGTGTGTGTGTGTGTGTAGTGTGTCTGTCTCTCTCTCTCTTTCTCCCTCTCTTCCTCCTTTCTCATCAAAAGAAGTTGTAGATTCATTTAGAAATGGCCTAACCTCTATGATGCAAAACTATACACTGTTTACTAGACAGCCAACTAAAGCATAATAATTTATGCAGTGAGTTATAAATAATTGACAGTGTGGTCAGGGCTTTAACTTCCAACCCTTCTGCTTCAGGCACTGGTGACGCCCAAGCTAAGTGTTGCATATGTCTTCACTGTGCCTCTGCTCTTCCTGCCAGTCCCATGCTGTGTGGCACCAGCGTGAATCTCTCCAGGCACTGGGCAGACAAGTCTTGAATTCTGCATCCCTATCCATATCTAGTGAACACGGGAGCTGGAGGCCTTCACCTCTCTGCAGGGCTAAATAGCTCAGACAGTGTGATTTCCCCACTCACCAGGAGAGAATCTGTGCACTACTAGAAACATTAGTGAGCTTTTCTTCACCTCAGAAGACCGTACAAACTCTTTACTCACCCATTATGTGGTAAATGCCCCCTCTGCTCTTCTGTTGCCTGTCTCCACACACTATCTTCCCCAAGCTATGTTTTTACCCCAGGATTAACCAGAAACTACCGAGGTTATTATTAATCTTGTCCACTTAGTATTTGCCTTGTACACTCCATGATATTTTCTTTTCATTAAACTGCTCGTCATAACATGGTGAGAGACTAGATCCTACATTCTGGATAACTCCAGGTGTCCTGACAGAAGGAAGTGGTACCCACCAGCAACCTGGGTGCACAGGTCTGAGGGCAATTTATAATGCATTTTAAGGAGGCAATCATTCTGTAGTCTGTAGTACTCTCTCAAGAAATAGGAAACTTGGAGGGCATCTGACATTTTTCTTTTCTTTTTTTGAAACCTAACATAGTTTCAAGCAAAACAGATTTTTTTTTAAGCCTTATTTATTATTATACATAAGTACACTGTAGCTGTCTTCAGACACACCAGAAGAGGGCATCAGATCTCATTACTGGTGGTTGTGAGCCACCATGTGGTTACTGGGATTTGAACACAGGACCTTCAGAAGAGCAGTCAGTACTCTTAACCACTGAGCCATCTTGTCAGCCCGTTTTCTTTTTAAAGATTTTTATTTATTTATTTATTTATTTATTTATTTATTTATTTATTTATTTAATGTGAGTATATCTCTGTCTTTAGACACACCAGAAGAGGGCATTGGATCTCATTACAGATGGTTGTGAGCCACCATGTGGTTGCTGGGAATTGTACTCAGGACCTCTGCAAGAGCATCCAGTGCTCTTAACCACTGAGCCATCGCTCCAGCTGCAAAACAGTTTCTAAGAAAAGCTATGAGCAGGAGAGATGGCTCAGCGGTTAAGAGCACTGACTGCTCTTCCAGAGGTCCTGAGTTCAATTCTTAGCAACCACATGGTGGCTCACAACCATCTGTAATGGGATTGGACGCCCTCTTCTGGTGTCTCTGAAGACAGCAGCAGTGTACTCATCATATACATAAAATAAATAAATAAAATCTTTAAAAAAAGAGAGAGAGAAGCTACTTACTGAGAATTATGATAATTAATAACAAATATCAATCAACTTGACAAGATGCAGACTCCCATAAGAAAAAAAAATCTGGATTTGTTTGTGAGGAATTTTCTACAATAGCTTAAGTGAGATGGGAAGAGTTACCCAAACTCAGGGCAGCACCATTCTAGGAACTGGAGTCCCAAAGTCAATAAAAAGGTGAAGGCAAGCTGACTATCAACAATTCTCTTTCTGCTTCCTGATTCTCTTTCTGCTTCCTGACTCCAGACACAGTATGATGTCCACCTCACACTGCAGCAAATGCCACATGACCAGCTGTCTCCAGCTCTGCTGCCATGGCTTCCAGACCATGGTGTGTGCCTTCAAACTGTGAGCTAAGGGAACCTATCCCTCCCCCAGTTGCTCTTGTCAGGCATTTTATCACAATGATTAGAAATGTGGCCATTACAAACATCTTCTGCATACCCAGTGCATGTGATCCCTGAACTGTACTCATAGAAGCTCTTATCCTCACTGAGAGAGGCTCCTGCAATGTGCTGGTGATGAAGCTAAAACTTGGGTCCAGGTCATGAGGCTCACTATTCTAAGATGCTAAGGGACTTGAATCAGGCACCTGTTTCTGGCATAATGAGCTAGCATACACCTTCGACAGTTGTTTCCTCTCTAATGACTCAGAGTCCTCCTTTGTTAACTTGGATATTCTAGGTGCCTTTAGCTTGAGAGAAGTTATTGATACTCCCTGACTTTCATTAATTCCTTCATGAAATTATCTTTGACATTGATTGATTGGTTGGTTGATTGATTGATTGATTGCATGTGTGACAATTCACATGCACAAATGTGGAACTCCCAGCAGTTGATTTTCTCCTTCCATCATGTGAGTCCCAGGAATCAAACTCGGGTGGTTAAGCTTGGCAGCAAGCACCTTTACCCACTAAACCAGCCCATGGCTTACCTTATAACCTCTATGAAGGTATGTGTGTGTTGGTTCTGTATATGTCTGAGAGTCAACAGAAGAGAGACCCAACTAAGAGGCCCCGCCTATGCCAGCCACCCACTTCCCATCTTAACGGCTATGTCACATGATGTTTCTGCTCTGGGCCTCAGTCTCTCGCCTTCTTCCCCATTTCCAATTCCTGTCCCCAAGTCTTTCCAATCTCTGAGTCCCAACCTCTCACCTACACCTTCTCCTCACAGACTGACTTGCCTCCTCTGAAGGAGCCTCTGGATGAGTTCATGTCTCATACGCCCCGTATGTCTGTCTGCATGCTCCATAGGACCCACTGTCTGTCACACACTGGTCTCAACTGTTTAAATCCTTGTAAACCATCTATCTACTAGATCCCAGATCCTTACACTGTGAGTCACCACCTCATAAGGGATTACATCACAAAACGGTTCCCAAATGTGTGATAACCAAAAACTAACTCCAAACCAAAAGTGTAGTGATTCTGAGGTATGCCTCAGACATACTCAGACAATACTAGCTCCTCTTATACCATGAGACATTACTGCAGAGTTGGTTCTAAACACACCTAGGAACACTTCGCACTGTGGGTATCGTCACACCACCCAACTGCAGAACAGTGCCTGAGACACCTCAGCTCAGGCATGAGACTCCTGTTACAGTTAGATAATTGTGCACCCCACTGTGCACACGGTATTCTGCTCTTGGGAAGACGTGACTGTTCAACTGTAGAAAACAAAGACTCTTAGTAGTTTCTTATCATCATCCGCTGCATGTAAATATAAAATTAGCATATCCTTGAATTGTATTAGAATGCTTGACTTTAAAATTGCTACTCCACTTACTAATTTGAGCTTCATAAAAAAATCTAATTAATTTTGACTTGGGATTAGGTTGGAATTATCTCACAGTTTCTGAAATGGCACATGCATACTTCTGTATGTGTATTTACATGAACAACATTCTCAGTATTGACAATGATAAAATTATTTAATTATAAAGTCAAAATACTAATCAACTCCAAAAACAGAAGTTGCCCTATGTTTTTCAAGATCAGACACTCAGCTAAGATTTTATTTTTATGCAAAAAGAAACAGCATATCAATCTCCTTCGCATACAGATATGTCTTTCTACTTGATGAAATTGTATGCATACAAAAAGAGTTGCTTTAAGATAAATGTATTCCAGAGTACAGGTACCCAATGAAGGAGCTAGAGAAAGGACCCAAGGAGCTGAAGGAGTTTGCAGTCTCATGGGGGAACAACAATATGAACTAACCAGTACCCCCAGAGCTTCCAGGGACTAAACCACCAACCAAAGAGTAC
>NW_022196904.1:103632754-103675324 GCF_008632895.1 Mastomys coucha | reverse complement strand
GGGGAAACCACGGAAGGGGATAACATTTAAAATGTAAATAAATAAAATATCTAATAAAAAAAGAATTACTTCCCCCAAAATAAAATAAAATAAAGGTCACCAAAAAAAGATAAATGTATTCCTGATTATATAAACTAATAAACATTTAATTATTTATATGCCTATGTACTTGGGGTCAAGTAAACATTTCTCTGGGTAAAATGAATCACGGTAGATAAACATTCAGAAATCCTGCTCTACCCTGAGCAGATCCAGCCTGTGTGTGCTCACTGCTTCATGTGTACCCCAGCTGTTGGGCCTAGCACACCAAAGCTGTTCCCTGTATATATGAACTAAGCTTAAGTACCTTGTGAATGAGAATGGCAAGCCCTAGTAGCTCTCAGTCTGTCTGTGTCATAGGGTTCTAAGAATCCAGGGAAGAAACAGAAGGCCATAGTGATCTAGCAGCATGTATTAAGACAGCCCCTGTGCCAGTGATGATATGGTACTCCCCATTATCATTATATCAGGTACCCCCATGACTCTGGAAGGGGTTCTCTAAAGATTTCTTACAGATTTGGACATTGAAGCTTAGTGAGGCCCATCACACAGCTCAGAAGTTGCAATGTTAGGTGTTGAACCCAACACTTCAGATTCTAGAGTCCTGTTCTTAAATGCTACATTAAAGGATCTTATGAACGGCTGTTCCCTGTTCCAATGCAGAACAGAGTAGAGTCCTCAAGTAAAAACTACAAATACATCTACACAGAGGAGGTCAGGTTCAGCTGTCCCTGAGCTTAGGCTCCACCTTCAGGACAGCGCTGTGGAGCTCCACATGAACTTTAAACAGGTATGCACTATTCTTCCCTGCTCTGTTCTCTTCCCTGCCCTAAAGAAGGTTTTCTTTTAACAGCATGGCCCTTATAGGAGTCCTCACAGATCTAGTATTCCAGTGGCCATCCTAAGACCACTGTGTCATTCTGTGAAAGGCAAAAAAGAAAGTTAAGTGCCATCTCTAGAGGCACCAACCACTCTACGACCTGCCAGGCTTCTGACAGGCGACCCCTTACCCTCCACCCAATGAATGGATCCCACTTCATCCACCATGCAAGCCTCAGGCTCTGGCACAAGTTTCCTTTCCCCAGTTATGGGGAGACTTGAAGAACATAAAAATCTTCATTTGAATCGCACAGCTGGCTCTGTCCTCCAACAGGTCCCCAGATACGACTATGAGAAGTTGTCCATCCTACCAAGTCCCCTAGCCAGGATGTGCCAGGTCCAAGCTATAGTCAGATGTTTTCTATACACTAGTCTTATACCAGCAGATGCTCCAAAGCTGAGCAAGAGAAACTCTCAGCCCTAACAAAGCTCATTAACACCTCAAACAGGCGAGATAGCACCAATAGTCAAATCTGGAAATGACCCTAAAGGTAGCCAATGTTTAAGATCCATCAAGAAGCCAAGTGGGACCCTAAGCTCCTGTCTACACTGTCTCTTTTCATCCTGCCCACAGTACTATGAAAGAAGGACTATTACTACTTCCAGATGAAGAAACTTCTGCCAGGGGAAAACACATGGTTAGTACATAGCAGAGCTGTCACTCAAACCCAGACCTCCAGGGCCCAAAGTCTTAGCTTCACTAAACACCAGGATGTCATCAAGAAGCTGTGAAACAGTAGCCCATGATCATGGAAAATGGAGCCTGACCTCGCCTGGGAATATTTACACAAAGGAAATAGCATTTACCCTGTTCTCACAGGAGAGGAGCTGACCAAAATGACAAGAGTCGGATGATTTCTATGCAGAGGGGGACGTGATGTTCAAAGGCCAAGAGGACCAAATTAGTAACATAGCAAAGGCTGCACTGACTGACGCAGGAGGCCTGTGACACGGCAAGGAAGGGGTCTGAAGAGACAAACTGGCCCCAGATCAAAGACCTTGAGTGCAGTAAGTTTAGGAATTCGATTTAGCCCTGGGCACATTTGGAGCCACTGATGGCATTTTCAGGCAGAGGAGTAGCTTGTGGTGAAATGAGTCAGGAAGAGGAGGAGAAAAGTGGGGTTAAATACCAGTCAGGAGGCTGCATGAGAGGCAGTGCTGATGGAAGAGAGAAAAGAGCCTGAACAACAGTTTCTGGGGATGGACAAAAAAGCAGCTGACCCAGGAGGAAAGTGAGGGACATGAGACAGGGAGAAAAGATCAAAATTGTTCCCTGGCTGTTGGGTCCCAGCACTGAAGTTCCCCTGCTGGGACAGGAAACACAGCCAAGCAAGAGCTGGTTTTCATTTTGTTTGGTTGCAGTGTGAGGAGATACCATAATCAGTAGAGGTCACAGGCCACTGCAGAGTAAGGGAACCAAGGCCTACGGAGATGTACATCTGAAAGTCCTCAGGGTCGTCCAGGGAAGAGACCAGGCAAGGTAACACATCCCCTCCCCCAGATGCAGCCCCAGCACCAACTCATCCATGCCCAGCCTTGGTCGCTGTGCAACCACAGAATGTGCTGCTCTCCTCAGAGTCTAAGGGCTGTGGCTCATTACAGTTTGGACTACGTTAGCACTAAACATCCCATAATTGCAGAGCTTGCCTGATGCTCTGTCATTAGCTCTCTGGATCTCTGAGCCCCACCTCTCTATTGGATTTGCTGACTGACCCCAACATAAAATGTCTAGTTAACCAGGGCAGCTCTGGCTATGAGGTGGAGGGCTCCCGCTGCTCTTGCCCACCCTAACTGTCCGTGGTTCAACCTTCCTCAGCCATGAACTTGAAGCTGCCATCTCTCTATGCATGAAATCTGTCCTTTGCAAGTACAGACAACTGATCTGATTACTCACACAGAGGAGAACTGAAAATTGAGGTCAAGGCAGAAGGCCTGGCAATGAGTCACTTTTCTTCATGGTGGAAAATCACCAGTCAGGAGCCTGTAGGGGTCTCTGCTTGAAGAGCCAGAGGAACCGAGCTGGGACTGGGGCTCAGTATTTGCCATATCCGTGATGAACAGAAACCTGGACCTAAGACTATAAAAGCCATTCCTGCATCTGAGAGCAGGTGAAGGGTCCCCCCAGGGCTGGGGTTCCTAGGGGTTCTGCCATGTCCCTGAAGACATCCTGTTTGCCATGTTGCTCCTTTATGCCTCAGACAGAGGCTTTCCTAGACATCTAGAATGAGGTGACTAAGCCCCCAGATCTGGATCTTCTGGAGTCTCGCAGACTGTAAACACAACTCCAGATGCAACCACAGTCTTCCCCACACACCACACTCCCAGGCAGATGATGCTGTTTAGGCTGGAATTATGCAGGGCGGGGTTGGAGGAAGTTACAGGACTTATCTTAAGGAACTCCAGAACCAAGCAATTCATTCCTAACACACTTCTCCAGAACTTCTCTAGGCCAGAGGGAATAGATTACTCACCTGACAAGTGAAGGATTGCCGATGACAGAGCACCTTTTATTATATAATCCTTTAAGGCAGTTTGGTGATCAGAGTTGGGCATTCTACTTTACAGATGTAGAAACGGAGATTTAGAGGCATTGTGTAATCTGTCTAAGACCCCCCCAACCCCCACCAACTGTTTTAATAAACATCCTGGTCACTGTGCTAAGTGCTTGACCCAATCTCAATTGCTCCCTGTAATCCTCAAAGCAAGCCCTTAAAACTACCATCACTGAAACTGATTTGGCCAGTGTCGCACAGAGAGATGAGAACAAATCTCAGAAACTATAAGACCGGAGTCTTGATCTTCTCTATTATGATGAACCCTTGGGTGGGGTCCAGCAATTCAGCTGATGACTCAACCTCTAGGACCCAAAGTCAGCTCCTTCCACTATGCAAATACTGCTCTTATGTTGAATAGTGATGCCTTTGTAAAGCTTAGGACCATCTACAGCCCATGGTGTGCTAGTTACTTCTCAAATCTTTCACCACTCAGTTCTTCCTGAGAAGCAATGGGGTGTGCTAGACTTCAGGGCTGGGTGGTCCTATTATTACATACCTCTGATGATTCTGTAGCAGCCCAGAAAATCTGGAGGGGGGGGGTTACATAAACAGTAGTACTGAGAAAGTACTCCATCAGAATCCTGAGGAGCCTTGGGGTCTCCCCACTTCTTTACTGTCCTCATCCCCATCTTGGATTTCTCCCTTCATTCTCTGAAATCCAGCACTGGGAAAGCCTCTAGGGCTTATCTTTTCCATACCAAAGGTAATGCTATTCCCATCTTGGCAGACCTGTCCCTGGCCTCCAGCTCCTGGTACCAGTTCCTCACTCCTAGCTTATCATTCTGGTACTGTGTATAATGTTCTCCAAAATTCTGGAGTCAATAGTTAGTGGAACACTTACATTTATTCTCTGTTTGGCTCTTTTTAATTTCTTCATACTTCAAGTGGAATTTTCAATTCAAAACCTTCCAGTCTAGAACTTGGATTCCCCCTCTCTCTTTCCTATTTACTGTGCAAAGTGGGTACTCTGTAAATAAATGCTTTTCTACATAACAAGCATTCAGAAATAGTGTGCGAAATTTATCATACACACTGGATCAGGTATTCTAGGATTCTGCAGGAGATACCTGTGATGGCTTAAATAAAAATGTCCACCCCCATAGGCTCAGGTGTTTCAATATTATCTCAAGTAGGTGGCTATTTGAGGAGGCTTAAAATGTATAACCTTGTTGGAAGAGGTATGTCGGAGGCAGAATTTAAGGTTTCGAAGCTCTGAACAATTCCCAGTTCACTCTCTTTTCATACTGCTTGAGGTTCAAGATGTGTGAGGGGTCAGGTCTCAGCTTCCAGCTCTAGCCACTATGTCTTCGACATGCTGCCACGCTGTCTCTGGTATGATGGGCCCTGTCCCTCTGATGGTATCATAAGTCCAAAATAAACCCTTCCTTTTATAAGTTGCCTTGGCCACACTGTTTTATTACAGCAACAGAAAAGTAACTAAGACAATACCAGAGTATGAGCTCCATGAAGCTGGACCCTTTAATTATGCAGATATGTTCCTTCCACCCCAAGCATGCACTACACATGTCATGTGGGAGTCAACAGAGCAGTATGGGAGGAAAGAAAAGGGGTGCTTGACTAGAACTAAGAGATCCCTGTAAGTTTCCTATCCATATAGCACACTCTCAAGTCAGAAAAAGATAGCTCCAGACAGAAGGGGTATCATGTGCCAAGAAGGAAAGGCATGAGATCATGTACTATGGAGGCGGTGAGTTGCGAAGTGTAGCCAAAGGGTAGAGGTGAGCTTGAAAATGACTGGGTAGAATTCAGAGCCTGCTGGAATGCATTTGCCTGTGGCTTTATCAGCTTTATACTCCAGCAAATCAGGGCAAAACATTCTTCCTTAGCATGCATCTAAGTCATACCAAGGAGTGCTATACAAGTAAATAGAGTCCACCCTCAGAGGCTAAAAGGACTATGAAACTAGTGTACTCTACAGTTTCATCCCAGCTACAAGGCAGATGCTAAGCCCCACTGAACATCTCATCGGAGAGACTGAGCAGGCCTCCTGTTAGTCAATGAACTGCTTTCCCAGTTTGTGGCACTAAAGATCATTTTGTTCAAAAAGGGACAAAACCATCCAAAACTCAGCACTGTACTCTCAGAACATTAAATCAAAGAAAGCCTCTGGAGAGTGCACACCATCTCCCATTTCTTGCATGAAAACAATTGAAACTTGGAGAAGGTTTGCCCAAAGACACACAGCAAGTTGGTGGTAGGCTTGCCTCTGGCTCTCAACCCATGCTCCCTGATGCACTGTGCTCTCCCATAGGAGATTCGATGAACAAATTATAGACTTTCTCTTTCCCAATGAACTTAAAAGCCAAGGTTAAAACTATTTCTGAATCATTCTTCTTTAGATTAAAAAAAAAGGGGGGTCTCTCTCTCATCTCTGACTAGTTCAACCAATTAAACCTCTGGCTCCCACTCCAAGGTCTCAAGATAAATAGCTTATCCTTTCCCTCCAAACAGCATTTTCTCTGGAAGAAGAAAAGAAAGAGAGGAGGAAGGGATGGAGAGAGGGAAGAATATGGGAGGGAGGGGGGAAAGGAGAGAAGAAAGGAAGGAAAGAGGGTAGGAGGAAGGGAGGGAAGAAGAAAGTCTAGCATGCTGAAGGCCAAAGAAAAATCCAAGGGAAAAGAACCAAATCCCATTGCTAAGCTGTGTGTGTTAAATTTCTCTTACGTGAAGCTCCCTGAAGAAGGGCTTGCTCATTCATTAACCATCTCTAAGGATTTGGGATGGGGAACATACACACAGGAGTCTGGTTGTGTGTGCCCACGTATGTGAGTGCAGATACTGCCCAAGAATGGGTGACTTTCTTTATCACTCTTTACCTTATTGCCTTGAGACAGGGGGCAATGACCTGAACTAGAAGGTTGCTGTTTGGATAGGCTGGACAGCCCAGGTTGTGCCTGTCTTACCCACCCCCTCCCCAACACACACGCCAATGCTGGGGTTGCAAGCACTATGTGGAATTTTATATGGATGATGAGGGTTCCACCTAAAGTCCTCATACTTGCAGACCAAGCTCTCATACCCACTTAGCCATCTCCTCAAGCCACTAAACAGTGGGTAAACACATTCATCCAACAGCCACTTACAGAGCTCCTATAGTACACATTGTAATCACAGGCAGGAGAACCAAAATAAATGAGATGCCCATCTTGTCCTGTGTGCTGAAGACACTCATGATTGGATAAGGCATCATGTCCCCATCAAGTAAACTCTTAATCTCACTTGAGTAAAGGAAGAAAAAGGATGAAATTATTTCTCTAGAAGAGATCTCTGCCGTAGACAATTGCTGGAGTCTGGGGGTGGGGAATGGGAATGAGCTTATGAAATATAAGCCAGGGGAGAATTGATTCCTCAAAAGTGGGGGAGGCACCTGAAGATGAACCAGCTCTGAGCCTCAATTCCCCAGGCTTGCATTGGAAGGATGAGCTTAGAGGGAACTTGAAGCAACAACATTCAATGCCTTTGTAGCCCCAGTTCCCAGAAGCATACAGGAATTTATATTCAACCTCATCTTAAAAATAACTACTGAATCACTCCTGTCTGCCTTTTCAAGGTCACACACCATGTTGTTGTGGATTTCTCATGGGAAATGGGAGAAGGGAGGGAGCCTAATGTTAGCTTTGATTGGTCTGCCTTTTGGCTTAAACAACAGAAAAACATACAATTATCCCATTGACAATTACAGTCTTTACTCTTCACCACAGTCACAGAAAATGACCCTCAACAGCAGAACAGCAGCCACAGAGCAGAGTGCACATATGTAAGCTATTACTGACTCAGAGACAGGCTGACCTACAGTGGCCCCCACTGGATCTCCATAGTAACCTGGACAACCAGAGGACCACTCATCACTAGCTACAGAGGACCCTGAGCCCTGGTCATCTCAGACTTCTGGTTAAACAGAAATCTCATGGCTTTCTCAAGACAAAGAGATTCATGCTCAGTGAAAGGTGTCAAGAGCTGCAAATCAGACTCAATCAGATGAAAGGGAAGTCACTAGATAGAGTGTGAGTTTCTTGCTGGCAGGAACCATATCCAACAAGGTCATTACTAGTCCTTAGCGACAGTGTACCCTACAAGGTCTGTGATTTACATTCAATAAATATGTGCACAATAATTTCACAGGAGGCCAATAAATGCAGGACTGCTTGCATGGCTGAGTAGGTGATGTATTGCCCCAAGAAAACTGAAAAAAAAATTGTCTTGAGTCTGACCAGACTAAGAGCATCCTGGTTCTGCTACTCAGCAACTCTGGCACCTTCTCAAGCCTCAGTTTCCCCATGGGATGCAGACTCATCATTGTTTCCAGCCTTCTTCTTTACAGAAAGATTTGTTACTGAACTGATGGAAACATCCCATTCTGATGTCTTCAGCTGTGAAACCATCTGTGCATGTCCTCAGAGCCCCTCCTATAACTTCTCTTTATTCAGAGAGAAACTGGACAAAATGTATTTCCTCGAATGGGATGGTTACTGCTGCTGGCCAGTTTGTCTGGGCCTAGAGCAGTGCTTCTCAACTTTCCTCATGCTGTAACATTCAGCTCCTCATGTTGTGGTGACTACCAGCCATTGCATTATTTTATTGCCACTTCATAACTATAGTTTTGCTGTTTTGAATCTGATATGCAGGGTATCTGATATGCAACCCCCAAATGGGTTGCAAACCACAGGTTGAGAGCCACTGGTCTAGAGTGTCCTAGGAAACCAAGCTCTGCCCATGGCTACGGGCAAATTTCTAGATGGGATTGAATGATCTAGGAACACACACCAAAAACATAAGCAGCAGAATCCTATGGGTTTGAAGGAAACAGAGAAAGCAAACTGAGTACCATCATTTATCTCACTGGTTCTCATCCTGTGGGTCACGGCCTCTCAGGAGCAAAACTACCTTTCCACAGGTGTTAAATACCATTGAAAACACAGAGGTTTACGTTACAATTCATAACTAGCAAAAATACAGTTATGAAGAAGCAATGGAAATAATATTATGGTTGGGGGAGCGAACACAACTGAGGAACTATATCAAAGGGTCTCGGAGTTGGGAAGGTTGAAAACTACTTCACTGCTCTAGTCCTGACTACAGACACAATATGATCAGCTACTTCACGTTCCTGCTAACCTGTCTTCCCTTCCATGGTCAGCACCCTCAAACTGTGAGCCAAAATAAACCCTTTCTTCTTTAAGCTGCTTTTTTGTTATTGCTGTTTGTTTGTTCATTTGTTTGCTGTCACAGTAATGAGGAAGTAAGTGATGCTTCCTCAGAGTTTATTTGAGTGAAGCATGACCCTTTTTCCCCAGCCAGCACTCTGACACAGAAGAGGTCACAGGACCGTACTGAGGCAGCATGAGCACTGAGCACTTACACACTGAACATACGCGGGAGACAGAACATCTCCCTGGCTGGTCAGAATGGAAAGACTCCAGTCAGAGAGTGGCTGGTGGCTTCTGAAAATCCCTAGTTTGATCTTACTCTTTCCCCTGAACTTCACTTTGCCTGGTGTGAAGCAGAGGAGCGGTCCCAGCCTACTGGCTTCTATAGTACTCTCCAGTGACAGAGCAAGGTGGGCACTAAAGTGCCAGTCACTTGGACCTGTGAACCACTCTGACTCCAAAGCTCCCAGTGAGGTGAGACGGGCTGACACCACAGAGCCAGCATCAAACACTGACCTTTACAGGGCCTCCCAACATCTGTCCTGGACTTTGAATGCCACCTCAAAGGCTGCTTCACAGAGATAATAGTGATTGCATGACCATGGTGAAAACTCCACGGGCAGCAACAAGCCATAGAACTTTCTGTGTACATGAGTCAATGAGGTGAGGGGGCGTGGTTAAGGCCAGCCCTTTATCTAGCTGTGATGACTATTAGAGAGACCTCTGCGGCGTGTAACAGTAGTCTCTGCTACTGTCTGCCAACAATATAGTATCCAACTGAACAAACAAAGCACTTCCAATATTCTGTAAGCATGAACTGGCTTTCTCTGTGAGCAGAGCCCCAAAGTACAGCCCAGAACATACATGATGGGTCTCCAGGCCCAGTGTTTTGTTTCGTTTTGTTTTTAATCTCTCAGTATTTTCTTTTCTTTCTGTTTCAGTTTTTGTGTTTTGATTTCAAGACAAGAGTTTCTCTGTGGAATCCTGGCTGTCCTGGAACTCACTTTGTAGATCAGGCTGGCCTCAAACTCAGAGATCTACCTGCTTCTACCTCCCTAGTGCTGGGATTAAAAGCATGTGTCACCATGCCCAGTTATCACCCAGTATGTTCAATTAGCTTAGAAATGCTAGGTTAGGAATATGCAAAAGGAAACACACCTCCCTGTCTCTTGGACTGACTTAACTGCCTCATCAGAAGTACATTGTAACTGCTTACACAGGTCACAGATCTTATGCCCAGTCCTAATCCATGGAGTTCCCAGGGTGCCTGCTGGATAAGGCAAGCTAGATTCCTATATCATGTTCATTCAATGTAACTTCTGCTTCCCTTAAAATTTCTGAGGGCATCGGAACTTGGAGAGGGGAAAAGAAAGGTCAGGGTGTAACCAAAGAGACATAAAGGCTACCAAGATCTGACCACACCTTTTATTCTATTCCTAATGAAGAGACCTAACCAACTGAAGAGTTCCTATGTGCCAGCAGGCTTTACCTTGCATCCCGTGTGTGTGTGTTTGTGTGTGTGTGTGTGTGTGTGTGTGTGTGTGTGTGTGTTTTAATTATTGCTGCCTGATGGGGCTAAAGACAAAGCCCTTATGATGATGGTGTGTATAAAGGATCCAAGGCTAACCCAGCTGTCAGAAATCTGGAAAATCAGGTTGCATGGCTCCTCTAGAGACTAAGCCTACATACGTCAGAGTCACCAACTGTCCCAGTGCCTGAGCCTAAAGAATGTCTAGACACATGGGGTCTTCATGTCAGTCGGGGCAGTCACAGAAACAGCTCATCAGGCATAGATCTGGCACCCTGAACTTCCACCCCTGCTCTGGCTCAGACCTCCATGGCCTGCCAAGTCAAACACGAACTTGCAGCTCTGTGTGGACTTTCCAGTGGCACTTCAGGTGGCCCCGCATCTCTCCTCCAGTCTAAATACACTCAAACCTTCTGCCTTTATACACTGCTTAACCACTTCCCTACCTCAGCCCACACCAGTCCATTCAAAGCAACTAGTAGCTCCCAAGGACCAGCTCTCCCACTACTACCTCCCAAGGACCAGCTCTCCCAAAAGTTCTCTTCTGGGTAGGCTAAGCTTCATGACTTACCTCTGCTCTTGCAGAGGAATGGAATCCAGGTGGCGGCCTCCAGGCAGTGCCATCATGTTAATTCCGATCTGCAACAATGCCTGTCCACAGCGGTCCGGACCCTGAAAAGAAAGGCCAGGATGGATCTGTTAAGAGAGGAAGTACAACGCCTTCACTTCTCAAATCTGGGTTATAAGAAGCCAAAGTAGGTGAGAGAGAAGGTCTACTGGGCCTCCTCTTCTGAGCCGATTCACACTCTGATGTCCTCACACAGGTAAGGCGGGACTCAAATGTGACCTTCTTTCCAAATCCCTGGCTACTGTAACCCCCTACTATCTTTCCCTTTGTCCTATTGTCAAATATTTATCCTTTTGATGTGTGACTGACATTGGGACACACAGGCCAGCAAATATTGTACAGGACATATGCATACTTTAAAACCAGCCAATGCACTCCACTTTAAATAACGTCATTTCACTTGAACAGCAAGCGCAGAGCTCCCAGTGTGACCTAAAGCTCAACTCAGGCCATTGAGTCATGACAGAGTAGATTCCTAAGAAAGGTTTTCTTTCTCTAAGCAGGATCACCAGGTGATAGAGACAGTCTCCTGCTAGACTCAGGAAGATAACTCACTTCTACTTCAATAAGAGCATTATACAGTCATAAAGGAGCTAGCTGCTGAACAGAGCTGACGTGCAGAGAAAAGGTGTCTGGGTCCCAGATCACGGACTCTCTGTAGTCTGGCCCACCTCTACACTTCCTACATCTAAGATCATATCTGTTCTTGTCAGCTAAGTGAGTGGACACAAAGGTCTCGGTTCTGTTCAGCCAATAGCGTATGGAGGAAGGAAGTGAATGGTTTAGAGACTTTCTTTTTTCTTTCTTTCTTTCTTTCTTTCTTTTTTTTTTTTTTTTTTTTTTTTTTTTTTTTTTTTTTTTTTTGGTTGTTTGGAGACAGGGTTTCTCTGTGTAGCCCTGGCTGTCCTGGAACTCACGCTGTAGACCAGGCTGGCCTCAAACTCAGAAATCCACCTGCCTCTGCCTCCCAAGTGCTGGGATTAAAGGTGTGTGCCGCCACCTCCCGGCTTGAGACTTTCAATCCTGGAGCTGAGAGTGCACTTGGCTTTCTTGAACCTCACAGTAACATGTTACAGGGTCAGTCTTCCCCCTCGTAAAACTAACTGCCCAGCTGTTGATCTCCTCTGACATCTCCCCTACAGTGAATTTTCTCCATATCCCCTTTCCATTTTCTCCCTGTAAAGTGGGCCTCTAATCCAAGCAGAGAGTGGATAACTACTGCTTTAATAGCAATACTATTACCCTGGTAGATATATCTTACCAGGCAGATCCTTATTGTAGCTCATGGATACACAATTGTGTAGGAACATTGATGATTTTTTTCTCTGTTGGAAGCTTAAATAGCACCTTTCAAACCTATAAAAGTGAACCAGCGGGAAGGAAATTCCAGTTCAGATCCAACTTAATTTCTCAATGTCTTAGAATCCAAATAGATGCTGTCTTCAGTAATAGGGTTTTACCATCTCATTCTGGTGGGCAACCAAGAGCATTGGCGATTGCCTCTAACGTTCTGCATCACGGAGGCCCTCGAAGGCCTTAGAACACAGAGAATACAAAGGAAAGGCCCAGTTTCCTGGGTAAAATCTAATTGTGATGAGATGACAGCATGAGAGCATTCTATCTGATTTCTATCTTTATCATGAAGAAAAGAGGCAAGAACAAACAAACACATTGACAAGGTCCACTGCAGAGCACTGAACCATACCACCAGACAAAAGAACTGGGAAAGTAACAGCAAAGTTCAGAACTCCAATCAAACTCCTAATGAGAACATCATGTGTTCAGACTAGCTTTTGATCAGATTCCTGTCCTGGAACATGTGACTATTGACATGCCACTAAGAAGACCATGACACCCCACTAAGAAGACCATGACAACCAGTCAAATAGCATAGAACTAAGCCAGAGCCCTGGACTCATCACCGACCCTTAGGCCCCCATTTCCAAATCCTTGAGGTCCTCAGCAGTGTCTGGATGTACAGGAGGATGGTAGCCCCGATTCTCAAGAGAAGCAGTGCCTGGGTACCCAGGAGTTTGAGAAGCACAGCCTCAGTCCCAGTGGCCGTCATTTCTCTGGAGAAATATGGGTTGGGAGCCCTATCTTAGACTGTGCTTTGCCTCCTCTGAGCATCGTGTTGTTGTCCCAGGAGCCTGATATCCCAGAGGTGAGGCAAAACTCAGACCCACAGGGAATTAAAGCCTGTGGTAGGATAGAAGACTGGAAGGAAGATGATTGCAAGCATCAAAGTCTTTTACAGTGTAAACTGAAGGATTCTGCAACCCAAGGAAACAGAGGCCATAGAACATTAGAGGAAGCCCTAGATCTGATTCCACTGAATCTGAGGGGCCTCAAGGAAGGACAGTAGTTAGAAGCAGAAACCTAGATGTAGATAAATGTTTGAGTTTCTATGGCAAGATTCCAGAAATATGGCTTGGAGATCACAACATTCTGTCAGCCATTTCTAATCCATTATCTATGTGTCTTCAGACAGGAGTAGTGGGTGTTTCTATTACAGCTGCCCAGCAGTGATGCAGGTTTAACCCACATGCCAACAACCCTTCGTCAGGGTATTATTCTCTTGCATCCTGTGTCCTTCCACAGGCTAAGATGTCCCTTGGGGACATCTGAAATTCTCATGTATCAGTAACCTCGTCAGAGGCTCTATTTTAAGACTTCATTTTCAGAGTAAGAGTAGGCACAGGACCCTACACAATGACTACCACATAGTCAGGGGTTTCTGTGGAACCATAGCTTTCATTCATGGAGATGACAAACAGATGAGGGAGACTACCTGGAAGACCAGATGGTAAACACCAGATATTCAACCTAGGTGATGTTTGTGAAGATCCTATAGCAATTTTAATAGCTAGTATTCATGGAGCATGAACTATGTTCCAGGTGCCCCTTTAAATGCCTCATATACTATTAACTCATGGTACATTAGTATCATGTTATAGAGTAAAGAAGTGTGTACTCAAGACTGCACACTAAAATTCCCATCTGAGACTGAAGACAGGTGTTGAACACATGAAGATGATGAGAAGCATGACTCCATTCCCCAGAGGTTATGTCCATCTCCAAAGGCCTTCACTAAAAGTCCCAGCTAAAGTATCAAATATGGCTGCTACCTTTACCTCTAGTAGTGAGAACTGCTCAGAATACAGCCCTCGCAGAATTCCCCCACCAATTTCTCCACCTCCTTCTGATGCCTGCATATGTCCAGCATCCCACTGCCCTAAGCTAAGGTTCACAGAGTTAAGAGCAATCCAAAGCTACATTGTCTATCAGGAAACCAAGAACAGATTCAAAGGGACACCCTACTTCTTATTAATTATGAGAGAGATTTTAAACAAAATGAGTGATAAATTCAAACCTTGACTCTACTTAATTATCATGTGACTTTGGAAAATCAACACCCCTCTGTGACTCCCTCAACTATACCTACCAGAAGCTCTTTGAGGATTAAGTACAGGCAAAAGTCTCTGATACTGTGCTTGGGTAGGTGAACGAGGGAGTGTCATTTTTCTTAGGAAATGGAACTGAGAAATGTAGATGAGGTGGAAAGGACACATGTAGATGTAAACAGGAATGAGGACTCCTCTGCCCAATCCCCACTACATCACTGCATGGATTCTCAGTCTTATACTTTCAGTCACTGTGTTCTCCTGGGCACTGTCTCCCACACCATGAGGACTTGAAGCCTTCAATATCTTTGACTTAATTAAACTCAATAGATCAATTTAGGAGGCTTAGTTCTGTTTCCAGTTCCCATTAGAGGCAGCTTTTGCTCTTCTCCACTTGGCTAAGGTGACTGGTCTCCTGCAGGAAGTTGAGACTATTTACAGTAAAGTATTCCACTAGAACCAGCAGCAAAGGGTGTTTCTGCCCTTGTCTAATGGGACAGTCTGGGGACAGCTCACAGCACAGCTGGGATTGTTTAATCTGGTGAGTTCTGTACAATTGACCACATGGAAGAGACAGTAAATACTGTGGAAAACACTCAGTTCCGGAAGCAGTGTCAGGAAGCTGCTTGGGGGAGGAGGACTATCAGATATGCTCTTTCTCAAGACTTCAGAATCCACAGGCTACAAGTGATAGAGCCATCTTGATAAGACTTCAGAGTGCACAGGCTAAAAGTGATGGCACTATCTTTACAATCCACTCTTTCTGTCTTTAGCTCTTTAGAGCTAAAAAGTCTCTTAGAGAATATTACTTCATTCAGGAACCAAATAGGACTTTTCTAGTGCCTCCATTTCTCTTTGCCATCTGCAGAACCAGAACCTTGTATTATTGTAGGCATTAAGATAACCCATGGACAAACATGCTTCCTTTGGTCTTAAACATATGCCCCTTCTTCCTATATCTGAGAAATAACCCTACCATTATGAATTTTCATGAGATAATATACAAACAAAAGACTAGGCATTTTTATCCTGAAGCTTTTATAGCAGTAACAAATACCAATCAGCCACTGGAGATGTTTGGGAAAGGAAGTGGAATGATTAGAATGGAGCTTCAGAGCCATGCATGAACTCCAAGAAGGAAGAACAGCATCAAGGGCTTGATTCAGAAGACGATGGAAGCTTCCAGAGAGGACATTAGAATCCTGTGAACATGGGAGAAAAAGAAAGAGTGAGAAAAGCTTTTCAGGAATCTCCTTCAACATCTGAACTTAGGGCCTCAGATCTGGGGTTAAGAATGAGGATAGCCATTGGAGCTATCCTTGAGTCACTAGCTGGGATGCTGGGCATCCTGCCGCAATCAGATACTTCAAGGATTCTCATTCCCAGGGGAGGTGCAAGAAACCAAGCAAGCTGCCACCTGGCCCTGCCTAACAGACTGAGCCTCGTGAAATATAGAAAGCCCTAGCTCCCTGGAGAAAGCCGTGTGGCTCCTCACAGCTGTCAGGCCACAGGGGCCAAGAAGCAGTCAGGACAGACCTCAGGACTCACAAAACAAGCCTTATCCCCTCTAGGCCTCCACAGCCCTGTGTGACAAAGAACAGCTTAAGCAAAGCACACAGGGCCCCAATCCTTGGCTTGATGAACTGAATCTATCTACCTTCGAGACTTTACCTAAAAGGCCAAAAAATTTCTATCAGTGAAACTGTATCTTGAACAAGTCAAGACAGAGACTGTGGTGACTAGGAATAAACAATCCAGTCATCCTAGGGGACCTTAAAATCACACTCTTAGGATATTAGAACTTATGGGAATCTAGGTGACCAGCCCCTCAACACAGCAATAACAGCAATGACCATGAAGAGAGGAGAGGGAGAGACAGTGGCTGCAAGACACTGTTCTAAACACTGTACACTCAGTCTTTAGAAGAGTTCCCTGTTAAGTTAAGTCACTATGTCATCCCTGTTTTTCAGGTAAGTGACAGAAACAGAGAAGAGGCAAGAGGCAAAACAGACCTCAGGACTCACAAAACTAGTTTTACCCCCTCTAAGCCTCCACAGCCCTGTGTGATACACATATGGAGAGACAGGTTCACAGGAGGAAGACCAAGACTGGTAATGCTTCAGACATGCACACATGTCCTGTAAACTGCTTGTTATCCTCTAGAAAATACCAATAAGCCTTTGCCTATGAGAGAACTGTAGGAAGACCAACTGAGGCCTCACAGTGTTTGCAGCAGAAAACCAATAGAGCTTTGGTGTCCAGTTATAAATCTGAAATATCCATGCCTGATTATATTGTTTGCTGTGGTTATCAAGGGCAGGGAAGCAGAGTAGTCAGGAAAATAAATGTAAGGGTCTTGACTTCATACTGTCCTTTGGAGTGAGATAGATCAGGTAAGTTAGATCAGGAATGTGTGTGTGTGTGAGTCTCTAGAGAGTCAGAAAGAGAAAACACTTTGTACTTGCTAGTTTGATGTTAACTTGACACAGCTAGTCATCAGAGAAGAAGGAGCCACAATTGAGAAAATGCCTCAATAAGATCCAACTATAAGGCAATTTCTTAATTAGTGATCAGTGGGGGATGGCCCAGCCTGTTGTGGGTGGTGTCATCTCTATGCTAGTAGTCCTAGGGTCTATTAAAAAAATCAGGCCAAGCAAGCCAAGGGGAGCAGGACAATAAGCAGCAAGACAATAAGACCTCCATGGCCTCTGCATCAGCTCCTGCCTCCAGATCCTTGCCCTCACTACTTTTGATAATAAACTGTTGTATGGAACTATGGGTAAAATAGACTCCTCCCCAAGTTGTTTTGGTCACGGTATTTCATCACACATGAACTAACTAAGACACATGGCATTGCTGGCAAGATGTCCTACTGGAACCCATGTTTCCCAATGCCTGGTTTATATACCACCCATTCTCTAAATGGCATCACCCATCCAAGCAAACCACCATGTAGCCTCCACCAAATGTCTTGTTGAGAATCAGGAAACCCATGGCTGCCTCCATGGTTTGTCTTGAAATACAGCCTCCCTGGTTACAGGGCAATGATTACGCAGCTTCCCTGTGCTTTGGAAACTGCACAGGAGCCTATTGTTCCTGGCACTTAACTAAACTGAGGATTCTTGCCAAAGGTTGTAACTGAGGACTGACGGCCTGAACTCTGAGACCTGAGGTGGAATATTCCCTGCAAAGGGATTTGCCTGGGCTTTTGAGCCTCACCTAACGGAGCTTGGTGGACTAAGAATACACATTAAGGGGCTAGACTTTCAGGTTCACTAGTGTGTGACCTTGGATATCAGGTTATATTTTTCTATAAGATGGAATACATAATTAGTATAAAATGAGAATTCTGTATATACCAGTGAAATCATGTATGCACATACACACATATACATACATATATATGTATATATATGTATACATATATATATATGTATATATGATTAGTCTAATATCTACATGATTAGTGGGTACTTGGTATAAAAATTGTGCCATGCCTCTTTTGGCGAAAGCACATAAACGCAGAGAGAAGCCAGAGGCCATTCTGCCAACTCAACTCTGAGTATTCAAAGGCCTTTTCATCTTCAAACTTTAAATGATGACTTCTTACTCTCTAACTTTCCTTGATATAAATATTATTCAACTGCTCAAATGCTGCTTATCTTTGAGTTACAGAGAAGAGAGACCTTCACCACTGGGCCCAGATCCCAGGGTGCTAAAATTAACCATCACCATGTCCTAAGCTAATGACTTACTGGTTGTAACTGCCACGAATAGACATAACTCTCAGATAAAGGCCATTAGAGAAAATTGAATCGCTCCAATGTGGTGAAAATTTGGATACATCTTATTTCATAAATCACATTCAGAGGTCATACTAGGCAAGCTATTTCCCTTTCTGAGTCATGCTGAAGACCCAAGTTGAGGGGCCTATAGACTCTTGAGAGGGAGGACATAGGAAGGAGAATTTATAACAGCTTATATCTTCATGGATGTGTTTTTTTCCTTCTTCCTAGTCCATGAAAGGATGATGACACAACACCAACAACCAGGACAAGCTAGGCTCCTCTGACTCTTTCCCCTCCAGACCCTCAGGACAAGCTAGGCTCCTCTGACTCTTTCCCCTCCAGACCCTCAGGACAAGCTAGGCTCCTCTGACTCCTACCCCTCCAGACCCTCTGCACTGGAGTTTACTATGTGGACTTGGTAGCATAGAACACAGAAGCCACAGAAATCTGTGACTGCTTCCATTTTAGCCCCTCTGATCTTTGGATTTTTTTTTTTCATCTGTAAAATCAGACTGGAACCCATTCTATGTCATTAGAGTATCCTAAGAGCATAGTGCCTATATGACACTTCAGAAGCTAATAACAATCTAAGAATCTATCCTGACTCCTTAAGCCAATTAATGAGATACTACAAGAGAAGTCTCATGGCATCCCTCCATATGCCCGATTTCTTACTGAGATGTCAAAGATCTGCTCTTTTCCCCCAAAAGGCTAAAAGGCAAAGTCTATAAAATGTATTGGAAAGAAGCAAAGGAAATTTGAATATAAAGAAAAATTAGTACAAAGAAATTGCTACTTTTGAAAATTCAAATTCCCATCAGGATGCATAAAAATCTAGTAATCAATGTGTTAGCCCTGAGAGGTAGAGTCTAGGGAGCTAAATAATCATGAGAATAAAATCCCTGAAAAATTGATGAATACAGTTATATAAAAGGCTCACAAAAATGGGTTTGCTATCCTGATCTTTGCAGATTCTGTCACATGGGAACCAGTCCTTTCTCCCCTCTGGAGGACACAGCATTCAGGGATCATCTTAGAAGAAAAGAAGTACCTCTCCAGATACAAAGCTGGGGGGTTCTTGATACTGGATTTTCCAACCTCACACTGTGAGACAATACAGTTTTGCACATTATAATTAGTGTCTTTTTATTTGGGGATAGTAGCATAAGACAGAAAGCATGCTTTGAATAAGCACAGACATTAAGATATTTCTGTGATTAGCAGCATTAGCCCTAAAGAAACAGCTACCACCCCAGCTCACACACTGTGTGACCAAAGGATTATGGGACATTCAACAAAGAAGAAAATCTGAATCAGAACCGTGGGTCAGTCACAATGGCAAAGTGTTCTCACCAGCTCATTAGTGAAAAGGAATCATAGACAAGACGTAACCAACTCCGCTGCTTGACTCGTTCTGAGTTTATAAACAGAGTATGAGCAGGCACAATCATTCTCAACATGCTATTGACATTGCTCTAATGTGCATAGCTAAAGAATCCTTTAAGGGGACCCTTAAAAAATCCCCTGCCAGATACACCGTCGGCATGTGCCTACTCAAGTTAACTACATAGACCTCAAACATGAAGGCCAGAGCTCTGTAGAATGCTGCATTAACAAGACTTGTCACTATTTCTAGCACACCACATGCCCCCAGGAACACTTGAACAGTGCCTACAGCAGAGTAGGAGTTCAATCAGCATGAGGGTGCCCTGAGTAAAGTCCTATCCCTTCTGAGGCTTTGAATCTGTCTCCAAGATGGCCATCTCTGCTCTCACACATCCATGCATAAAAACAGCCAATATTTTTACAGCCATGCAATTCTAGAATGCATTTAGTCATACTCTAGCCATTGCTACCTTGTTATAGTTTATCTGGAGCCATCTTCACTTTTTTATGAAGCAGTGGGGTGTCGTTCATTTTATTATTATTTTTTTGTTTTGTTTTGTTTTTCAAGACAGGGTTTCTCTGTATAGCCCTGCTTGTCCTGGGACTCACTCTGTAGACCAGCCTGGCCTTGAACTCGGAATCTGCCTGCCTCTGCCTCCCAAGTGCTGGGATTAAAGGCATGTGCCAATACTGCCCACCTAGTTTATTATATCTTAAATGCAACAAACTGTTATATCTGCCACTTAACTATGAGTCAAGAAGTTTTCTAAGTGTTTTGAATAAATAAACACATTTTCACCCCCAAACATCTAAAACAATCAGTATCACTGTTATCCCTACTTTAGAGAGGTAGAAAGGAAAAGAGAACTCCCTCGATTTGATAGCTTACATGGCTAAAAAGTTGAGTGGGGATAAAATTGCCACTTTCTCTGCCAATCCTCTACAGTATATCACTGTTTTCAGCAGCTAATTTTTAGTTGGCAACAGAGCCCCCCCCCCCTTTTAGAATCCCTTTCAGAATCCCTTTCTTACACAGAAAACTAACATTTTGTTTTTAATTCCAGTAAAATGATATATCAGATAGTCTAAATAGTTCTCCATGAAAATTGTTTTCTTTAAGTATTGAGATATTTATAGGCAGCAGTTACTACTCTTGTTTCTGCGACAAAATATCTGACAAAGCAACTTAAGGAATTAAAAGGTTGACCTTGGCTCATGCATGGCTGTGCAGCCATCATAGTAGGAGGTCATAGCTGTAGGAGAACAAGGCTCGTGTGCCCACAATCAGGAAGCAGAGTGATGGACACAAGTGCTCAGCTGGCTTTCTCCTTCTTTCTCTTTTTATTTAGGCCCAGACCCTAGACCAAAGCATGCTGCTACTAACATTCAGGATGAGTCTTGGCTCCTCAATTAAACTACTTTGGAAATGCATCATAGACAAGCGTCTCCCACAATCTTCTGAATCCAATGAAGCTGACAATGAAGATGAACCACTTTATGACCTTAAAAATATATCACTGATCTGGCAAAAAAAAAAATAAAATAAAAGAGGCCAATGGGAGTTTTCCATAAATAGCATCTCTGAGACATCACAGCCATCAAGCATGGGTTTCTTTTGTGTGGGGGGCAAGGCAGGCAGGTACGAAAGCCTAGGGATTCCCCAAGAGGAAGAGTCAAATACAAGTCCATAAGAGAAGAAACTCAATGCATAAAAAAATGAGAAATGAACCTTCTCTGCAAAATGTCAGGCGTAAAAGCCGAGAATTAATCACCATGGCATGACCCCCATAGAAACTGGGTTGGCTTTGCATCGCCTGTTAGGGAATTGATGACAGAGCTCAATTAGAAAATTTCATTCCAAGAAACAAAATAGAGTTCTTGGAAACAGATTCAAGAAACAAAGGCTACAAATTATAGTCATGTAGCTCCAAGAAAGAAACAAAAAAATTAAAAGATATAATAGTGTGTCAAATGATAGAACAAAGGCATTATCCAAAATGCAGCTCAGAGAATATACTTTTAAAAATGAGAAAACTCAGGCTAAGGGCAAAAAGTAGTGTAGTCTAGTGAGCATTTGGAATAGTCTAGATACTGTTCCAAAGAAAGTAAGAGAACACATGTATGAAACAGCATTCAAAGAGAGTAATGTTCAAATGGTGCATGTGTCTTAGAAAATTAAAAAGACTAAAGAACACCAAAGACAAAAAGGATTTTGGAAATATCCAAAGGTAAGCAAATAACACTACACTATGGTTAGCATGCTGGATGCATCCAGAGTAAAACAGGAATTAAGTGACTAGAACTGTTAAGCATCCCTGGGTAAATGCAGAAACATGTGTACCTGCACACAGGCACATACCACACACATAGTGCACACATACTATACACACCATATGTACTATACACACATACATATACCACACATACCATACACATAGTGCACACATACTATACACACCATATGTACTATACACACATACATATACCACACATACCATACACATAGTGCACACATACCATACACACACACAATATGGTTTTTTTAAAAAAAAGAACAGCACAAGAATGAAGATATATAAGCCAATCCTATATATAATCGAAAATAAAATAAAATGTGCTAAATTAGACAACAAAATCCAAGATCGATGGGAAGAATAATACAGCCTGGCCATTACAATGAAACCCACCACATTAACAAAGTAGAAAAATCATGACTATTACCAATAGGCAGAAATAAATTGATAAAAAAATTCAATAGTAACTTAGAAAAAGAAAACTTTGATCAAACTGGGACTAAAAGGGGCTTTCCTTAGACTGGTCAATCGATCAGTATGCCTCAATGGGAAAACAGTATCATGAATACTATGCTTAACCCATTGAAAGCAAGTCCAGTGAGAGCAGATGCCTAATTTCACTACTTGGATTCATTATATTAGAAATCTGATCTGGGATAAAAAGAAAGCCATATGTGAGAAACATCAGAAACAAGATTGTCACTATGTAGCACACAGCCACAGAGGAAGTGAAGGTTAAAACTCACCTCTGAAGCTGGAAGTGGTGGTGTGTGTCTTTGATCCCAGCACTTGGAAGGCAGAGGCAGGCAGATTTCTGAGTCTGTAGCTAGCCTGGTCTACAAAGTGAGTTCCAGGACAGCCAGAGCTATACAGAGAAACCCTGTCTCAAAAAAAACAAAACAAAACAAAACAAAACTCACCTCTGCTTTGTTCGCCAACTCACACAACAACACATTATATCAACCTGATTCCGTGGTCAAACCAAGAATTAATGCATCTCTGTCCACCCAGACACTGTAGCGGTAACTCTTTCTACTTCTTCTGAGAGTACAGGATGAGTTTGCTACTCACTGACCATGTATAAAACCCATCAGTGCTTACAAATATATTGTCCCTAAATTATAGAGGAACTTAGAAAGTTGCTGACAAATTTACAAAATTCAGGTGTAGTCCCAATTAACAGCATATGGGGAGGGGGCAGAGAGAGAGAGAGGAAGGGAAGGAGGGAGCGAGGGAAGGAGGGAATGAGGGAAGGGGAGAGAAAGAGGAGAGGGAGAGGGAGAGAAAGAGAGGCATAGGAGCAATAAAATACATAAGGAAAAATAAAATGACTCTTCTATGTAAGCCCTTAATTGGGAAAATTATAAAACACTGGTAAAAGCCGAGGTAAATCAAGAGGTCACTCAGCATGCAAATGCTGGGAAGTACCAATCCAACACTAAAAGATCTACTGTATATATTCAGAAGAATTCCAAATAAAACCCAACAGGATTCTTCCTCAGAATCTGACAATATGAATCTGAAATGCATAAGCAAGATATATTGGAAATAGGAGACTTTTCCTATTGGTAAGATTTTTTTCAACTAGTAAATACAAAGGAGTTTCGATCCTAGAATGAATTTAGGAAGTTGAATAATAGTCTCAAGGTTTACCCAAGGAATATTAAAGCTTGATGAATACCAGTGATAAGGAGAACAGAGGTTGATGGGTTCAGAACTCACACATCTCCCAACCACAAACAGAAAATGAATGGAACTGGGGATGCAGACAGCTACACTGTTGCTCCTGCCTGACTTCATATTGCTGCTCCGGAACCCACCTTTGCTCCAGACCAGTGGTGCCGCTGGCCTGGGTCAGAGAAACAGTCAGAGTACTGCTTTTGGAGCCTCTTCTACAGTGATAAGGAATGAGCTCAGTTCCAGCACCAAGACTATGACGAGTCTTCTAGACTACTCTTAAAGAAGTGGCTTTTGGGTCATTGAGACTTCAGGGAAACAAATAAGCAGGTTTGTAGAATCCCCAGAGACCAAGCCTTAGGCTAGCTAAGCATTGGACCTAAGCCCCACCCCTGCACACACACATTCCAAGCACCTGCCGGAGGCTATGAGTCTTCCCGTGCTGTTCTCTGAAAGGGAAGGTTTTTCTTGTGGTATCAGGCAACTTCACAGCAAAAGCTAGTGAGACATTGCGACTGGCTGTGATCGAAAACTGCCAGAAACTGTTCTTAAAGAAAGCCACATGAATGCACTTGGTCCCACCCATGGAGGGGACTTTCTAGTCAGCCATCTCTGAGAGCAGTCTCGTGCCCATCTTAGTCAAGGTCAAGAGAGACACACTACAGCATCCTCTATGCTGCAAGCCCTCGTTTTATGCTAAAGATGAAGATGGACGAATTGCCCTTTTTATAGGATTTCCTCTTTCATTGGCAGAGATATGCAAATGCATATTAAATAAAGCACAGTAATTTCAGTAGCATGAGTTCAATGAGATGCTTAGCTTTTTCTTGCCATGGGTGTGGACACTCTATCTGCAGACATCCTGGCGGCAATGTACATACTCTAAAGAAATTTGTGTGCTCTTCCCTTTGGCTATTGAACAACTATCTCCAAGAAGTGGGAGTTTGCCCAAGAGCTGAGAAGGAAGAGCTGAAGCCTGATGCTGCCTGCCCAGGAGAGGCTGTACCCAGGAAGAACTTACACAATTCTGACAACTTGTCATTCGACTTTGCAAGAGAGACTGGAGCTGAGACAAAGAAAATGGACAGGACCACACTTTGACCAGGACTAGTCAGTTATGCTACCAGTTTCCTTCTATTTAAATGTAAACCTTCAGTCAGGACCCTGAACATGGGCTTTGGGAGGTCCCTGGCTCTCCTTGTTTGTTCCTCTTCCCAGTGTGACCACACCGGGCTATCTTTCTCTGCTTTGATATTTTAACTGGAGCCTATTGAGGATAGAAGGTAGTGTTAGTGTTTCTAGGGCCCAGACTCCAGTCTTAACAACCTCCATAAGATATAATGGCTTAGGGCCATGTATGCGTCTTCTCCAGGCCTCCAATTTCCCCTATGTAGGAAAGGTTGAGACTGATGAGGGTCTGCTACAGACCTAATATCTCTACAGTCTAATGTCTTCCCACACCAGAAGCTTGTAAAAATCACTCACAACCAGAGACTAGACCCCAGTCCTACTCTACCCAGAATCCAGGCCACTTTATGTTCCTTGTTCAAAGGTGACTTCAAGTGACAAAAGACATCGAAGGTTTGTGCCAATGATGGATGTTCATTTCTCCAACTGGCCTTGTTAGCCACTTGGGCCCCCATCTTGCTGCATTTCCAGCTACTGTACCTGTAGGGACATCCCAACTGCATTCCTGCTACCTATACCCCAGGGGTCCTCGCCCAAGGAGACAGTCTTGCTGGCTTCCAGCCCCGGCCTAATCTGCTAGACGTAATGTCAGTCTCAATCTCTTCAAACACAATGTTCACAGTAATACCCTGGAAACCTGCTATGCTCCCATTGGCCCCATGTCTCCATGCAAATCTAAGTTCTGCATCCTCCTCCTAGCTGTCAGACCCTAGCCCAGCTCTCCCCAAATCTATTAGCATCACCATCATATACTCCCTTAGGTTCCAGACTCAAGAACATAGCCCTATTGCCCTTGGGACTGAACTACCCAACTTATCAGTCAATACTTGTTATAAACATGGCCGTGATGTGAAGCTCACTCCGGCCTGCCCAGCAGGGCTACCGTACGACTGCAGGGTTGGCCCCATTTATGCTATATTTGCTGAGGATGCTTGACTTCCTAACTGTCCGGTGATCTCCTATAGCACACTTTGTTTTCCTGTTAGGGCCAATGTCCCACAAAGATACGCCCATGACAGCCAGTATCTGGCATGGTGTCCCATGTGTTAGAAACCACCAGGCCTAGGGCTGGAGAGATGACTCAGTCATTGAGAACACTTGTTGGTCCTCTAGGGGACATCAGTTTGGTTCCCAGCACCTGTATCAGGCATTTGACAGTTCTGTTGTCTTCCAGTACATGTTCACACCCACATGCAGACACATATTTGCACATAATTAAAATGAATTTAAATTAAAATTAGAAAACCCATGGGGCCTGATGGAAAGATCCTATGGAATAGAAAGAATGGATGCTCAGTGAAGACCACGCTTTGTCCCTTGAGTTTCTAAAAGAAGCTCCTAAATCCTCTCTCTTTTCTAGCTCCCCCTTCCACAATCTATTCTGTTCATAGCAGCCAAAGAATGCACTCTGCTTAAGCCTTCCAGTGTCACAGTCACTCAGACTGTTGTACGAATAACATGCAGGAAACTTCCGAATCTGGCTGTCACACCTTGCCTCCTTTGGTCTCTTTTTCCTCACTTCACTCTGTCCCTACTGACCTTCCTCACAAATGCCTCAGGCCTTCACCCTTGCATTTCCTCTCCGGAATGCTCACGTAGCCTGCACCTTTCCCTGCTCCAGGCCTCTGCCTTATCTTAACCAAAAGGCTGAGACAATGCTGGCCTCTGCTTAAACGTCTGCTTATCCAAACCTTCCCGGTTCTGGAGCTCCTTTACCATCTCTAACATTTCTACATAGCACTGAGAACTGTGTTTGCATCCTGCACATGACCTGCTGGCTGTCCTCCCAAACCAAAAAGCAAGTCCTGTAAGGACTTAACACTGGTTTTTGTCCTCTCTTGCTTCTCCAGTGTCTAGAGCAATGCACAGCCCATACCAGATGCTAAGTAGATGCTTGAATAGATGTGAGTGAGTAAAGGAGCCTGTAACTTAGACCCTTGGCACCCTGGGCATTGTTCCAAGATGTTGCTATCTGATGGGGCTGCTATTGTCCTCTCCTGCTTAGTTCCAACCCTGTCTGAGACACCAGATGGACAGCATGCATTTGGAGAGCTTTGTAAACGACAGTCCTCAGAAAACTGAAATGTCGGCATCTACAGAGGCCGGGCTGGGGTTACCACTGCCTGGCTTCTAAATGCTGTATCTTAAAGCTTGCTCTCCCCACACCTTTAGCCTCTCTACAAATTCCTCAGGACTGAAGAGCAATCGATGAAAAAGAGATGAAAATAAAGATAGGGTGCCCCCGAGGGGACTGCTTGCCTTATTCTTGGGGGCCTAAGCCCTAACCTCCTCTGCAGAGCCCTGTAATGTCTACTAAGTTATTGCATTGAGGAGCCACTTTCCTAAGCTTATCATGGAAGGGAGGTCAGAAAAGTGGAGAGCAAGATGGGACCCAGGCATGGGAAGTTAAGGAAAGAGAGCCGATCAGCAGGAAAAGAGACAGAGACAGAGAAAAAGCTGCCACATTAATCAACAGTTCCTAGTCAGCATGGTGCCCCCACCCCTGATGTCTCCTTACCTGAACCTCTGGGCTGAGAGGACAATGGACTAAAATAATGTAAGAGAAGAGGGGACCCTCAGCCTTGAGTGTTGCATATAAATCCAACATCCATTCTTGTTTGTGGATGGCTGGGTAGGTGGCAGATGGGTGGGTGGGGAAGTGACCAAGAGAAGAGGAAACAGATTGATGAATGACAGGAGAGTGAGGAATGCAGAAATGAGTGAGCCAGAGGGACCACATGGCCTATTCTAGGGCTTGACTTCTTTACAAGCGGTGGGGGGAGGTGATGGCTGGGTCTGTGAGCCCAGTTCTCTGTATTCCCATTGGGTTTACAGAGAGTTGCATGCCGGCAGCTGCTGATCCTCATAATCATTCAGGAGACTCATCCAGGCTGCTCCAGGGAGTCTGCCTTCCATGGTAACGACCTTTCACACCACTCCTATGTTGTATGTGCTCAACAAACCAGAGGTGGGGAAAACAGAGATCCAGAGCTCAGGAACACCACTGGACGTCAGCTGCCTTCTCAAGGGCACTCCCTGGGATTATACAGGAATTTGGTCACCATCTCCACAAATCTCCTGGGTGATAGTCTAAGTCACTGGCCCAAAAGATGGTACACATTCCAAGATGAATGTTTTAACTTCATCTTCAAATAAAAGTTTCACTCAACTTTTCTTTCTGTCAAAGAATATCATCGTCTGTCTGATTGTTTCATAACACTCTATTCATCCATCCACTCACTCAACCATCTATCCATTCACTCAGTGTGTCCCCATGGTATGTGTCAGTAATATCTACCAGCCAGGATAAAGCAATGTACAAAAGTGGAATGTTTCAGACAGCATGTAGTATCATAATTTTAAAAAAAAAAAAGTATTCATTATTACAGGATAGCAGAAATCCCTACTGGGTGAGGCCTTGAAGGAAGTATAATGTGTCTTAAAACTTTATAAAACATGATTCGATCTGGTCATGTATGTGAACTGAACTGAGTGATAAGTGGAAATTTGTCAGGTGATGAGAGAAAGGAAGAATATTCTAGGTAAAGGAGCAACCCTTGCAGATGAGGGCAGGGTCAGACAAGTGAGATATATATGGTTTATGTGGGAATTTGATCTTTATCTCAAGATCAGCTGGAGGTAGAGAAATGACAAGACCAGAATTGTGCTGAAGTTTCCTTTGGTTGTTCTGTGAAGATGAACTGGAGGGCAGCTAATATGGACATGATTGAGTCACTTGGGTGTCTAGAGTGGTACCTTGAACTAGGGGATGCTGGTGAAGATGGAGAGAGATCATGGACTTGAGCAATACACACTAACACAACAGGTATGGGGGTGATGAGGATGGTGGCTTTCTCTCCGGCTTGTACAGCTGTAGGGATCAAAAGGTTGTTCAATGAGATTTGAAACGCCTGGTGAGTGACACATGTGCCTAAGACAGACAGTGCAGGGGAAACACAACAGGAATTCCATTCTGAATATGTTGTGTTTGACAGGCCTTGAAAACTTCAACCTGGGAGAGCCCTTGTCTGCATCTGTGCCAGTTTCTCCATTCATCAATTACTGTGTAGTACTGACTCTGCCTTGACTCCATCCTGGCTCAGCTCAGACCACTGTAATTACTCCCTGTACAATTAAAACAATCCCCTGATTCTCTCTTTCCAACTTCTCTTCACGTAGAAGTCTTTTGAGATATCATCTCCTGAATGAGGCCCTCCCTGAACTATCCCCACCCTAACATACCCTCTCCCTGTTACTCTCTACATCAGGCTCACAGGGTTATTGCTTCTAAAAAATGCCTAGCAGCATGCTGCGTTGGTTCACTGTGTAAGAAAATAGACGTGCATATCCTAGCTCTGCCAAGAGAGCATATACACCAATGACAAGGGCACAGGTCACCTCCAATTAGGTTTCTAAATGTCATTCCCCCATCAAAGAAGTCTGGGCTCTTCAAATGAATGGCTAATTCCAAGTCTGGAATAAGGAAGGATCAAAATGAACCCTAACCTCTTGCTAGATCAGATAATAAGGAAACACTCAGAGAATCATGGCAACAAATTAAAAAGAAACAGAAGCCAGCTTATAACAGCTTCCCGGTGACTGAATCTGAGATCATGTGACCATCAAACTAAAATAAATACCACACTTGACTCATCCAATGAATTAAGAGTATATGAGACCTTAGTGACAGAAGAAAGGGAGGAACAGAGGGAAGGAGAAAATGAGTAATTCGATAGTAGAATAATAATAAATAAATATAAAAGAAATAATAAATTCAAAATTATGACTGATATACAAATGTAAGCTTGATGGAAAATATGGTACAGCTATATTCTCAAAATATCTCTCCACAAGTCATTCATTAACTGAAGAAAACAGCAATTTCACCGTAGGAATAATGAGCATTACCTTAAGTGAGCAATAACAGTGTCAGTCACCAGGAGCCAGAGAAGTCCCTTTCTGTGGCTGGCTGAAATGAAGACTCTAGAGAACACATTTGCCTGCCCAAAACACAGAGCCTGACTCCAGCCATGCAGAACACCAAACACCCAAATTAAAAGATATTCGATGTAATGACCACCTGCACTCTTCAAAACCAAAGGGTCAAGGGAAAGAAAGCAGAGGAGACTAAAGAGACATGGTGGCTAGCAGAGTCCGCAAACTAGATCCGGGAGGAAGATGGCAGAGCCACAAAGATGATGTCAAGGCTGTGATCTTTATTGTCTACTGGACTGAAACTAAAATTAGCCAGGAGACACACTTCCGGGCATGTCTTTGTAGATGCTTCCAGAAAGACTTAACTGAAGTGTGGAGACCACCCTGACTAAGAAGGGGAAAGTAGGAAGCCAGATGAGAACAAGTACTCCACTTCTCTGTCACTACGTTCATGTCTTCACCAATAAACTACACCCCCCTCAAATCACAAGCCAAGAAAAATCCTTCCTGTTCCTTAAGTTACTTTTGTCAGGATGGCACAGCAATGAGAACGGCGACTAACACAACACAGACTGTACTGAGACAGGAGCCTGCCTTTCTCTAAATACACTGAAGGATTTAGGGATAAAGAGGGATTGTGTCTCTAATTCATTCTGAGATTAATAAGAAATATGAAAATTTTAAATGTATTCACACATTTAATAAAAGATATATTATGGTAACATATTTATAACCATGAGATATAAGTTATGCAAGCAATAAGTGATATAGAGTATCATACAGGTACTATATGTATAGAGGTGAGAGGGATTTGTTTTCATGTTATCAGAAAGAAAGCAAAGCAGAATGGGTATTTTGTTCCCTCTTCTAAGAACAAAGTATCCACACTTTGGTTTTCCTTCTTCTTGAGTTTCTTGTGGTTTGTGGATTATATCTTGGGTATTCCAAGCTTCTAGGCATAGCTCTCTCCTGAGAGGCCCTGCCAGTGCCCAACTAATACAGGAGTGGAGGCTCACAGCCATCCATTGGACTGAGCACAGGGTCCCCAATGAAGGAGCTAGAGAAAGGACCCAAGAAGCTGAAGGGGTTTGCAGCCCTATAGGAGGAACAACAATAGGAACCAACCAGTACCCCCAGAGCTCCCAGGGACTAAAACACCAACCAAAGAGTACACATGGTGGGACTCATGGCTCCAACTGCATATGTAGCAGAGGATGGCCTAGTCAGTCATCAATGGGAGGAGAGGCCCTTGGTCCTGTGAAGGCTCTATGCCCCAGTGTAGGGGAATGTCAGGGCCAAGAAGTCGGAGAGGGTGGGTTGGTGAGCAGTGGGAGAGAGGGAGGGAGGGAATAAGGGTTTCTTTTGGAGGGGAAACACGAAAAGGGGATAACATTTGAAATGTAAATAAAGAAAATATCTAATAAGAAAAGAAAATCAAAAAAGAAAAAGAAAAAAAGCAGAATGGTATAAAAAAAAAAAAGGTACGTCATGCAATCAGCTGCAAACCATGGGTAAAGAGGGATTTCTTAACTAGGATTTCAACTTTTCTGTATACAACCATTGAAAATGTTCAGTGCTTTGCCTATAAATACTATCTGGATAACTGAGCATAACATCAAGCTCCTTTTCAAGTTCCCTACAATATCTCCTATCTCATCTCCATCATTACTGGACACTCCCCAGTCACAGTCACTAAAATCCCCCAAGCTTACCACTAAGAAATGCTTAGTGGGGTTTGGGGAGATGTTCAGAGGATAACCACTTGCCATCCAAGCATGAGGTCTGGGGTTTGCATCTCCAGCACGTGAAAGCCAAATGGGGACCACAGTCCAGTAGTAATCAATGCTCAGGAGGCAGAGACAGGATTCCTGGGCAAGCTTACTAGCTAGATTAGCCAAAAGGGGAAGATATGGGTTCAGCAACTCAGCAAAGAATGTGGAAAGTTTGAGGAAAATATCCTATAAACACACATGTGTACACATACATGCATATATATGTGTCCATGTACACACATACACAGTCTAGCACCTTAGCACATGCTGGTCTCTCTGCTAGAACATCCTCCTCTTCACTTACTAAAACTTACTAGGTTTCAGGGTGCACAGCATGGGTGTCATCTCTGTAAAGGCCTGTCCAATGTGCACAGTTGGAAAGGACCCAGCCCGTATGGACCATACCCACAGATGGGCCTCGGTGTACAGGTCTAAATCTTGTCACATGGTCAAATGGTGACTTGGTGACTGAGATGACCCAGAATAGCCCTGGGTAAGAGGACTATCTCATGTTTTACCTAGACCGTAGCATAACAAGGCTCTCAATATGTCAGACATGAAGTAGTGACTCAGTATTAATTGAACTTCTACATTTGTCTCTGAGTTCTTCATTATCTTCAAAACACACAGGGGGGTGAGGGAAAGGGAGCTTATCTTTTTTTTTTTTTTTTAACCTAGAAGGAAGGGGAACCTACAGGGAAGTTAAGAATACAGCAAGCTCAGAGGCTGAGGAAAACTGGCATTCACCTCTCTTGCCAGTCCCTTGTTCTTTCATGAAAGTGGATGAGACAGGAAGTAGGGAGATTTTCTTTCAGGGTTTGTTTATTCTATGAGGGATACTAGGTTTCTAATAGATTTCCTGTCTCCATTATCACTACTTTAAGACACATCCATCCTACAGGTCAACAAACTGAGACTAGACATCAAATCTTTCTGCCTTGCAAGGCTTATGTTGTTCTCTTCTCACATCTCCAGTGTATGCTACCCACCTCTGACTCCATTAGGATAGATGGCCAGGATGAAGTGTTCTATCCCACAATGGCATTTGTTAAACCAGCAGGGCATACAGGCCCACAACGCAGCTCACACTCTCAGACCACAGGCTGCACTTCACAGGGCTTCCAAACCCAGATATTTGGTTTGTAAGACTAGCCTTCCATTTTTCCAATGCAAACTGAACACTATACACAATTACTCAGCCAAACCACTGACGCCTACAGACACTGCCTCACATCTGGCAGAGTCCTGTCTGCCCAAAGACAACCTCAGGGGATCTGGGACACCCCAGAGCTTGGCACTGGGGGGTACCTAGAGCTGAAGGAGGGGAGCTTGGACTAGCTGAATCATGAAACTTTGGTGGAGGCTACATTCCAAGAACAGAGAACAGGAAACAATAAAACCAATGCTCCCCACCCCATGTTGTTGGGTGGGAGACCCTCACCTGGCATCAGAAGCCTTCTCTCACCATGCACCACTGTGTCCCAGGGAGTGACTATCCCCAATCGAGCCTGCAAAGGCCAGGGAAGCTGCTCAGCCACAATACTGGAGATACTCACTCGCTGGTACCAGATGGAGACAGCCCTTAGAACCTCCCCTAGTTTACCTGAAGGGGGAGTTTTTCCTACTTTCGGGCTTCCACAAGGGCAGACTCCAGAGTGGCAGACCTGGCAAGGAAGGATAGCTGGCTCTACCCTTGTGCTTATTTGATTTTGTTATACTTCTGTCTCCTTGTGTCCAAAAGGCAAGTATCCATTTCAAAAGGTGATGAAGAGGTTTCACAAAAAAAAAAAAAAAAAAAAAAAAAAAACATTCAAAGAAACAAAGCCAGAAAACTAGGAAATTGCAAGTGGCCTTCTCACTCCAACACTCTGGCATCCTGTACGGTGCTCGATTGCTGTTTTTAAGCCTGCTTCCCAGGTCAAGTTTCAGTGTCGGGAAGCCAACGGAGCATAACCAGAACAAATCCTCAGCAGAGGTACAGTCTCCTCTTTGAGGTTGCATTCGTCTGGAAAGGCCCAAAGCCACCAAGCCTTACACAGCAGCAGGCCCAGGGCATTTCTGCTTTCTCCTGCTGCGGTGAATATGAGCAATGGCCACCAACACGGTTGGCTTAGCATGCCTTGAGAAGCAGTCACCCACACAGAGCTTGAAAGGCCACCATCAGGCACTCTAACCACTGCCCTGTGTAAGCATAGCCCCTGCCATGGGGTCTTTCCCGAACATAGCAGCCTCCACAGGTAAAACAAACCTCTCACCTCGGCAGGGATTAGGGCTTTCACCAGCTTTGTGCTAGCCTCAGCACTGCCCTGGTCTCTACCAGTAAGAGCTAACAAATGACTTTCTATCTGAGAGACTTGGGATCCCTTCAGTTGAAAGACATGGCACTGAACGCCATCCTGTGGCCTCCAGACCAAGGGGAGGAGTCAAGATAACCCCTACACAACCTGAACTCCCACATTCTTCATTCCAAGCTCTGTCTCCACAAGGCCTCCATCATGAAGAGGGAAGCAGGGCTCAGACCCAAGAGACACAGTCCTCTTAGGAAAGCCCTGGGCAAGGCAGGGTCACATGGGAAAGGGGCAGTCATGGGGCCATGGCCAGGTTCAGGGCAAGGATCAGATCCCTTAGGGCACCCACACACTAGGGCTTTTGAGACACAGAGGGGCTGACAGCTGAAGCCCTCAGAGCAGGGGAGCTGATCAATGCCCCAATTCATTCTAGACAATCCCCATTGTCTGAAGCAGCACAGAGATTGCCATTATCTCCACCAGCCACTAAGGAGAAAAGCCCAAGACATGGTTACCAATCAGAACTCAGGGACAGAAGTCACAGTTGAGACATGTGAATTAAAAATTAGATGAAATATTTCCAACTTGGGATGCCTCAAAAAAAAAAAAAAAGGAAAAATAATTCCATACAATATGGCTTCACTCTTCAGAGACTAACAGAAAGCTTGATTGCTGCTTATTCTTTTTTTTTTTTTTAATTTTCATTTCTTCTATAAAGGATAAGGGAGTTCACAATGAAAGAAATGTAGTCTATAACGTTATTAAAGTAGAAGTCAGAGTCAAGTGATGACTCTCCTTGACTTAGTAGAATGGAGCAGCATACAGTACTAGGAAGCCAGAGCGAGAAGAGAAAGCACTTCCTTCTCTCTGCAGCCAGCCCTTATTCACCATCTCGAAGGGTTGGGTCTTAGACTGCACCAAAGGAAAGACAGCCTCGTGGACCCATTGAACCTGGATCATTTCCCATTTCAGCAGACTAGGAGGGCAGCCTTTAGGCCACCACACAAACACTGTCTTCCCTAACTTCCCAACCAAAGAAGCACAGAGAACATGGACACATCACAGACACCCATGAAGAGGAGGATGCCCAGGGCAGAAGAGATCTAGAAGTCCTAATGAGATAATAACCATAAATGTAAATACCAACCCCTGGCATTTGGGGGAGGGCACTCAGTGTTGCAAGCACTGATATTAGTCTCCACATAACTGCTGAAGGTAAGAGAGGGGTGTTGGAAAGTCTGCCTCTCAGCAGCTGAGGCAGGGTGACTGAACCCCAAGAACAGAAGCAATGGGTCCAGTCCCACCCTGCATACCACCCCCAGCCCAGCCCCAGGCTCTCAGTGCTCTCCTGCAGCAGGATGAACTGAAGTCGTGAACTCGGGTCTGGAGGAAGCCTAGGGAGCTGAGGCTTACTCACATCCCCTCTCGCCTGCCTGCTGAGATTGGCCTTCTCATCTCTAAAAGAGCAACTGCTCTGTTTCAGACCCAGACCTTAAGGCCAAAGAGTGCTCTGTGGCTGGGCTTCATGGACAGCCCTTGTGTAGATAAGGTGAGATAACCAAAGGCATTGTATCACCTCCTGTCTTAATCCCCAGCCAAAGCCCTCAGTATTCCCCTACTGAGACCAGGTTTCTGTAGCCATTTTTTTCAGAGATGACCAGTGAATGGGTACAAGAAGCAAAAGGGGATGATGGGGTTAGAGGTGAAGCCTGGGTCAATTCCAGGCTGTGTGGGTTTGCATATGCATTTACCACGAGTGCATACTGCATACATGCCCTTTGTCATGGGTGTACAATCTGTGTGGAGTGTGGCTGCACTGTGTGTGTATATGAATGAGTGTCCCCTGTCCCCCTGCCTCTCTGGTTATGAAAGTAGAGTTCCACCTCTGGCCCCATGGAGCAATAATATCAGTCAGAATCCCATTCACTCTGATATTGGATTAGAGCTTTGAGCTCCAGTGTGGCTCAAAGCCCTGAGAAACCAAAGCTGCATGACCTACAAGTAAGAAACCCCAGTTGAGGACAACAGCTGGGGACAAGTCAGGTCACCCCAGAAAGTGTGAGTTCAGATATCTATTGCTATTTATCTCCACCCTCTACCTGTAACCTGTCTCTCAACTTCAACCTTCATCCTTGCAGGGTCCTGGCAGGTTCTATCCCTTTAGAAACCTTTCTGTCCTCTACACAGAGGCTTCACTTCCACTGTCATAGCTAGACCTACCTGTGTGCCACACCTGTGGGCATGCTTCAGGACACACGGACGGACACACACACACACACACACACACACACACACACACACACACACACGATAGAAAAGCCCGTGTGATGACATTCCATGCTCAGTACACTCCCTCCCACTAACACCCACTCCTACTCACAAACTCTTACACTGACACAATCACACCTGCTATCCTAGAAGTCACAACCATGCTAGCAGCTCCAGCCCCAGCCCCTGGATCCAGCCAAAGGAGCTAGCTATCCCCTGTGCTTACTTACTCTGATCTTACAAGGCAAAAAGCAGTGTGTGCAGAGTCCAGCGATGGGTGGGAGCTCACAGCAGCTGGAACTCCAGAGGCTAGGCGCAAAGTGGCCGCGGGGGCGCTGGGGACTGCACTGCCGTCGGCCCCCGCCGCTTCCCCCACCCCCAATCCCAGGCTCTTCCCTGGAGGCGCGCACCCAGCCAAACGTTTGTCCCGCGCCAAGCACCGTGGCCTGCAAGGCTCCGCCGGGCGCGAGGGCTATTTCGGAGCCCCTGGCCACGGTGGAGACCGCGCGCTGTCATCTGTGGGAGCTCTGGAATGAGAACGTGGTCGGGTCTAATTAGAGACCCGACTCACCCCTGGGCTGGGCCATCACCCGGAGGCTCCAGAACCGGCCAGGCGAGGGCGCCCACATGTGTCCTGCATGCCAACATCTGGAGTGGGAAAGGGACTATGCTGCCAGGATAGGTTTTCTGGAGCTGAAAGAAAACAAGGAGAGATTTGGGTCCAATTTACATCCCTGAGGAGGGAGCGGCCTCACTGAACAGCCCCAGGAATGAGACTGGGTTTGGCCACTGCAGGTGCTTCCCTTTGGAAACTCAGTCACCCACTTAAGTCACCCTCCAAATCACAGACTTGCCAAAAATGACAGGGGGTATTGATGAGAAACCCTGCCACCTCACCCTCACCCCTGGGCTCCCTGTCAGATGGCTAAGTCCACAGAAGTCTGGTCCAGGCCCAAAAGCTCTGGAATGCTACATTTTTAGACCAAAAGGAAGCTTCTAGTTCATTCCATCCAATGCCTTCCACTCTGCCGTGAATCCCCAGGGCCTGAAAAGTCTCTACCTTGGTAGATTGCCAAGAAAAGTCAGTTCTCCACCTCCTGAGGCCCTAGTAGGAGGTTTGCTTACATGTTCAGGGAGAGGAGGCACAGTACCACCTCCACAGTACAATGCCCTGAGCTCTTGATGCTAAACCTCCCTATTCCTTGCTTCAGGTTCTGGCTGGTACTGCTGCTGCCTGGCCTTAGGCATACCACAGCTTTGACAGCAAATCATCCACCTTGACTTTCTATGGGCTTGGGGCTGCAGGTGGCCCAGTTATTCCCAGAAAAAAGCCAGTTTCAATTCCAGTTGGGTGAGGGAACTTCAGTCCAGTATCTGCAGGTCTGTCTCCCTCCCTGGAACAGGGCTGGTGCCTCTTGGCAACATTGGCTGGGTGCTGACATTTCATCACACCTTCCTCAAGTCGGCAGGTTGCAGAATTGTCTCTCCGTGTGCTACTGGTAGATGAAGGGCTGCGCAAAAAACCTAGACTCTGTCCTCCCCCCACTGCCTACTTTCCAGCTATATCTGAGTCATGCCACCCTGAGCATTCCTTTTTCCGTGGATATAATGGGATCATAACCATGTCTGCCTACTTATTAGGAGTGTGAAAGCTCAGTAAATGACCAGGAAGTTTAAGGTGGTTTGTAGCACGTTAGAAGTGAGGCTTGAATTTTAAACAGCATCCCTGTTAGCAAGAGGCCTCAGGGGGCTTTGATTTCTGAATCTGGGTCTAATCTTGTACCTATATTTGAGAGCAAGGTTTACTACGTGTACTCTTGGAGGAAGTTGTAGTTGAAGCTTCAACCCAACACACAGACACATGCATATCACACACACACAACCCACACATACACAAACACATATATACACAGAGACACATATGTATACACACATGTACACCCATAAGTACACATATACATACACACACCCCAAAACACATACACACATAGATACATACACATATACATATGCATAACGTGCATACATACATGCACATGTACATAGGAGCACACATAAGTATACACATATACATAACACATATGCACATGTATATACATACACAGATCCATGCATGCACAAATGCATACTCACACATGTATGTACACAAATGCATACACACACACACACACACACACACACACACTTTACAGATACCTACAACACAGCACAGCCTCCTGGACTCCTGGGCTCCCCATAAGCCCCAGCTGCCTGGGCCTTCTCCAGTGGAGTCTCCATCCCCTGGGGGCCGCCTCATGGTTACAGTCTGGGCTGTAGTGATTCAGGTATTCTTACAGAGGCCCCTGTAAACAGCTTCATTCTCTCCACCCATCCTTCTGGGCCATGGACCTGAGAAGGCCTGAGATTCAAAGCAAAGGCTAATGAGCAGACAGACTCTCAAGGCTGCTCAGGACTGAGGCTGCCCCAGGAGCTCAGAGTTAAAGTCTCCTCCTTTGTATCCCCTCCCCTCTGTCTGCTTGGCTCCCCAAGCACTGCCCTGCTTAATTCTTAATGGAAATTCCATCCCCTTTGCAGTCTTCATCTGGCTCTGGGAGGCCAGGCATGAGCCAACAGCAGACTCCACCCAAGAGAAGGGGGCCTGCCTAGCCATATAAGCACATATAAATGTTCACATACACGTGGGCAGAGACATTCACAGAGCCAGAGTCTTCCCCAGACACAGCCACACACTGAAGGAAAGCAAGACTTTGGTTACTAAGTTTACACATAGTACTCAAGGCCTTTGCTTTAACCATCTTACCAGCACCAAGTTCAGTATCATTCCCATTTTACACACAAAGAAACGGAGTCCCCTGCCTCAGTAGCTCACATGAGGCATGTGGTGACCAGCCTTACACATGAACACCAGGAGCTGTGCAGAGAGGAGCACGCTCATTGCCTTCTGTCACCACAGCAACTTTGCAGCTGCCCTTTCCATTCTTACACAGGCAGGCAACACTGCAGGTCTGGTGGCTCAGCTCATAGGATTGGCCTCACAGCAGGTGATATAAGGTGAAATACCTCTCACAGGGTCATGTGTTCTACAGACTTTGGTGCTCTTTTGGAAGACCGTGGAACTGTCAGTGGTGGGGCCTAGCCAGAGAAGTAAGTTGTTCAAGGACAAGACCTATGGGTTACAGCCCAGCCCCACATTTAGCTAGTTTGCTCACTCTGGCTCTCTGCTTCCTGGTTCAGAGTTGAGGTGTGAGAAAGCTCCACTTCACCTGCTCCTCAATGCCTCCCCCACTCTGGTAGACTATACCCTCAAACCATGAACCCAAATATTTCTTCTCTTAACCTGCTTCTTGCCAGGACTTTTTGGTGACAATGACAAGGAAAAGTAACTAAAATAAAGGCACAGAGATGTTCATGGGAGGATGCCCAGGAGACTCACATACCCTAAGTATAATCACAGATACCTTAGGCCACCTAACCAATTAGGAATCTGGGGGTTGCCCAGAGCTGCACCAGACAAATGTCTATTTCAGCCTAACTCCAGGTCTTTGTCCTCCCAAAGGGTCCTTCCTCCATCTTCCAGTTTACATGGTGCTTACATGTTACTTCTGGAAGCAGAGTGGATTCCCAAATGGATGAAAGACTTGAGGTCTACCATCTACTCAGCCAGGTTCATAGCCAACACCTAGGCTTGATCTGGGTCCAGCTTTCCCTACATTTTCTGCTTTTTCTCTAAAAGAAGGCCCAACACTACCACATCCTTCTGATTCAGTCACACACCAAGGAGTCCTGGGAGAATATAAATGAGTATTCCCCTGGGCTGCTCACAGAGCTCCCAACCCCCATACTAGTCTGCTCCCCAGACTTAGATGAGGCTGGAGGGAACCCATGGGAGCTCACAACATGGCAAAAGAATATCAGCATCATTCAAAACAGATCTGTGCTCCAGAGAGACGGTAAAGAGGAGGGAGGGCTCAGCAATGATTCAGAGAAACCATCAAAAGCCTGAAGAGCTGAGAGGAGATATGCACAGAAGCTAAGATCAGTGGAGTTCAGGAACTTGGGCACTGCCTGAAGTTTCCCTGCTCCACTAGCAACATCTACAGACTGAGCAAGAGATGTGTGTCCGTCCTCCCAAGCAACCTCCAAAAGATCTTGTCCAGGGAGGCCTGAGGATGACTTTGCATAGCAGCCTGGATTGAGGGATTTGTAATCCTCAACATCCTTTATCTAGTTACTCTGACCAAATATCTTTAAAAGCATCTCAGGGGAGAGTGGGGTCAACCTGGCTCACTGTTTGAAGGGACACAGTTTATTATGACGCAAGATATTTGGCTTCAGACCCTAGGACAGGGGCTAAGGTTTGTATTTTATATACCAAAGCAGACCTGGCCTCCAGGTTCTCCCAGAATCCCTCAGTCCCAACCTGGCATACACTGTCCCCAACCCTGAACTTTCCAGTGTCTGGGCTGCCATCCTCAGAGGCTCTTCCCTATATAATCTAGACATTTGATTTCTCCTCTCTCCTTCTTTCCCTCCATCTCTCCCTCTCTCTAAGTGTGTACTCTTTCTGTCTATCTCTTCACCCTCCTCTCTCTTTCTTTCCTCATGACAATAAACCTACCTATGTATACCTTAATCTGGCTTAAATTATCTCATTTCACTGGTAAGGAAATAACATCACAGAAGCTATAGTAGAGGACTCTGTTCATAGTGGTGGGAGCTTACAGTGTGGCAGAAGCTGGTATTCCTCACCTCCTCACATCTTGGCAAGAGAGCTGATGTGAGGTGGGACCAGGTTATAAAACCCCAAGGCCCACCCCTCGATTAATCTACTTCCTTCAGTGAGGCTGCACCTACAAAAGTTCCACAATCTTCCAAAAATGGCCACACCAGCTGGGGGCCAAGAATTCAGATACAGTGGGCTGCAGGGCTGGGGAGGGACCTTTCACATGAAAGCCACAGCACCTCCTACAATCAGATCAGGAAGTGCAGGCAGTGGCTCTGAGAATAGAAGACTCCCGCCCAGGGATTTGCATTTCAAAGGAACTCATTTAGAGACTACACTTACTAGGAACCTTCTAGAACAAGAGAATGTCAGGGCTCAATTCAGCTCAAATCTAAACTTCCAGCCTAGCTCCCAAGTAAAGAATCCAGTCTTGAGGACAGCTAGTTCTTTCCCTTATCCAACCACCTTGCCAGCTTCTGTGACCACCCCCCACCCCCCCACCCCCCCACCCTGTCCTGTTGACTTTTGGTTGATTTTCCTGGGCTCTCTAATGCTCTCTGTTTCAGCATTCCTAATGTCAAAGATGCTATATTCTACTCTGTCTTTCACCAGCAGAGAGAAATGTATCAATATGAGGAAACTGCATAGAAATAGCTTGACCACACAGGCTTTCAGGACTCGGGGCAGAGATATCAGAAGGTTACAGTGGCAGTAGCTGAGCTGACAGCTCTACTCAGAGAGGAGAGGTGGACCAGGATTCTGTTACTCAGTTGCCATCTCCTGTCCTGGATCTCTCCTGAATCCCTAAGAGACACCATAGAGATGCTGCTCAGCATCTGGGAGGGATGGAGGGATAGGTACTCAGAGGATAAGGAGAAGTGCATATGGACACATAGTCCCAGACAGGTCAGAATGGACACAGTGATACCAAGGAAATCTAGATTCCATCTTGGAGTTCCTATTCTCATTAGTAAAAGAATTTAAGAATGAACTCAAGAGAAGCCCCAGACAATTTTATTAGCGTTTAAAAGAAAGAAGATAAATAAACAAAAACACTGGGCAGGCAATCCGTAAATCTTAGCAGCTTCTAAGAGAAAAAACGGATGTGAGAAAGAAAAAAGCCATGCCATTTGAGGCACTAGCATGGAGGAATGCCACATAGCAGCAGGCGGCCAGCCACAGGGAAGGGGGCGGGGGAGGGGTTAGGGAAAAAGTAAAAAAACCCAAGTGTAGAAAACGCATACTTAGGTTCTGGCCAGCATCCAAATGAAAGAAACAGAAAGAAATTAAAAGTTTATTCAGAAAGATGGGCAGACCAGTCAAACCTCATAGCTGTGCAGTAGACACTGTGAACTGGGGAAAGGAAACATCTATTATCTCATTAAAGGAAGAATTATTCCTCTCAGCTCCTCAGCATGGCCAGAGGTGAGCCCAGGTCACTGACGTTGTCAAATTAGAATGTTAGGCCTGCAAGATGCTACTCTCTTGACCAGAAGGTGTTTCTCTTTAAAGGGCCTTTGTTGTTCTAGCAGCCCACCAACCTCTCCAGCCTGGCTCCACACCTCCTCAAGAAGGAGATGCTGCCCAACTTCCATCACTAGTGTGAGAACCTGTGATTTAATTAGAACGGAGAGTGAGAGGACCCTCCAGTCTCCATCCAGGATGTTACAACCTAGGATGTGAAACCTGACTGTCCTCAGAGCTTCAGGGTCAGCAGGTAGATGGTGACATGGAGTCCCACTTACACTCCTCTTTCCAAGGAGGACAGCAGTTCTTTTTTACAGGCAGAGATCTGAGTCCAGAGAGCATCTGCTTAGATTTCTAGGTTCTTGCATCTCAAGGCAAGGAATTGGACCAGGTTCATAGGGTCACATGGATAGAGATAGAGATCGAGACAGTTTATGGAGAAAAGAACAAAAGGAAGGAAGGAGGAAGGGTGGGACGCAGAGAGGGAAGGAAGAAGGGAGGAAGGAAGAAAGGAAGGAAGGAAGGAAGGAAGGAAGGAAGGAAGGAGGAAGGGTGGGACGCAGAGAGGGAAGGAAGAAGGGAG
>NW_022196904.1:103624665-103632608 GCF_008632895.1 Mastomys coucha | reverse complement strand
GAAGAAAGAAGGGAGGGAGGAAGGAGGAAGGGTGGGACACAGGGAGGGAAGAAAGAAGGGAGGGAGGACGGAGGAAGGGTGGGACACAGGGAGGGAAGAAAGAAGGGAGGAAGGAAGGAAGGAAGAAGGAAAGGAAGATAGAAGGAAGAAAGGAAGGAAGGATACTCCTGAGAAAGAAAAAAGACCTTGGAGCTAGAACAGGAGCTCTTTAGGTTTGGTAGCCTTTAAATGGGTCATTTACATACTACCTACCTTCTCTAGTAAATCACCTCTCCCAGACTGCTTTGTTATAGAGAGGAGCCCTGGTGGTGATGGGTTTTCAATCTTTCTCCTCTCTCTCTCTCTCTCTCTCTCTCTCTCTCTCTCTCTCTCTCTCTCTCTCTCTCTCTCTCTCTCTCTCTCTTTCTCTCTCTCCTTCCCTCCCTTTCCCCCTCTTCCTGCCCCCCATCCCCATCCCTTTTCCCCTCCCTTTCTCTCTCCTTCCTTCCCCCTCCCCATGCCTTAACCTCCTGCCAGGATTTCACATTCTTAGCTTGAACTTGGCCATGGTAGGAGTATATATTTACACCACAGACCTGGGCAAATACTGCTTAGTCTCACTCTGCTCCGTTATGCTTTGGAAAACCTGTTATTAACTACTTACTGGCCCCACAAGGGGTCTGTAGTTCTCAGTTTTTAAGTATCCTATACAATCCTGATGCAGGCTTACTTTGAGAGACAAGATCTACAAAGACCTTCCATCTCAAGCCCTCCATTTGACATATAAGGAACCTGAGGCTTGGTGAGAGGAAAAGTCTTGGCCTAGGTCACTGTGGCAGGCCCTTTCTGTGATCAGGGTGCTCAGGCTGATGATGGTCCTTGGGTATCTGACTCCTTAGCTCTGGAAGGAGGCCTGAGAATCTGCCTGTCTGATGGAATGCAGGCCACTCTTAGAAAACCACCACTGCAGAGCTGCATACTTGAGTGATTAGTCCCCATTTGGCATCTTGTCTGAGGACAGAGCTTAGTGGAGGGAAAATGAAAATGGCAGGCATCCTGGATTTTTCTTTTCACTAACTGGGTCTGTGTCTTCAGATTGGAGGGTGATGATGTGCTTTAACAAGCCTTCTAGATAATTCCAATGCCCACTAAATTTTGAAGGACTCTGCTATAGCAGGAGGGGCTGTAGCTTCTACCTCATAAATAATGGATCAAAGATAGTTCAAGTCAGAGAAGAAAAACTTGCAGAGTGCAAGGCCAGCACATACAGCCAGGCCCAGTCCTTCCTCTGTAGACTCTTTAACCTCATGTTCCCATGGAAATCCCACAGACCAAGCAGTGTCCACAAATCCAAAGCTCCTTTCAGGAAACAGCAAGACCACTAGGAGCAGAGGAGCTACTTCTAAGTGTCTTGATGCTTACTGAGGGACAACTAGGTGAACCTTCCTGGCCCTTTACTTTCTCTGTTTTTTCTGGGGACAGCTTCAGGTGTCCTGATTCTAGAAGTTACTTTGGTCTCACCAACATGAAGCCTAGCATTTCCTCTGATTTGCATGTTCCCCTCATCCAGGGGAAAGACGTGATGATGTACTGAAGTGATGAGTTCTACTTGGGATAATAAGATAATATAAATAATATAATAAAATATAAAATAATAAGATAACAACTGTAAGGGTCTGAAAATGCTGGAGGAAGACCCCAGTCTCATAGCATACAAAGACAAAGAATGTTTATTCTGAAGAAACAACCAGCAAGCGGGGTCATCCTTTCTCCAAAATGGTGACCCCAGATACATAGGCCTTCTTATAGGGAACCGGGGAACTCTCTAGAAAGATTAGGTAATCTAAAATGTCATTGGTGGGTGCTAGGGGGTCATAGGTGGCCAGTGGTCTGTATTCCTAGGCTATGAATGTTTAATCATATGATGAGATAGGGCTACCCAGCACAGATGACCCACACTGAGGTAGGATATTTCCCCATTTTGTGGTTATCCCCAGGTTGTTCTTTGGGAGGGGGTTTTATGACCTTGTTTCTGGATTTTACAGTCTGTTCCTAAACCTGGTATCTATGGCATTCTTTTCTAAATCAGGCCTGGTCCTTAAATGGAGACAAATGGGGTTTATGTTGTCCTTTCAATAATCACCACCCTGACATATACTAACTTTTTCCTGTAGACCAGCCCCATCTGTAATACACACTTTCTGTACTTTAGCTCATTGAATGTGTATGTATGTAGATAGATAGATAGATAGATAGATAGATAGATAGATAGATAGACAGACAGATAGATAGATAACATGCTCTCCCAAGATCACAAAGTATGTGGAAGATCAGTGATTCAAACCCAGGTCTGCCTGATTCTGGGCCCTGTGTGTCTCAGGACAGATGTCAAGTTCACTAGGGATGGGAGGACACACATTTGCTGATGGGAAGGGAAAGAAGAGGTGGGGAGAGTGGGAGGAGTCTTGTTTGTTTGCACATGAACTGCAAAACACTGGGTCTCTGTGGTGTTTTCATTCGCAAATGCCATGTATTCTGTTCATATTAGTCCTCGGTACTCTTTCTCACACATTCTATCTCCCCATGCTTGTCCTTCAATATCCCCTTTAGTTTCTGTGTTTTTCCCCCTAGGTTTTTGAAAATGAAAGGAAACAATCCTTTTTGTACTTATAAGCCTGGCTTATTTTGTTTAATGTGATGGTCTACTACATTTCCACCCATTTTCCAATGTAAGATATGATTTTGTTCCTCCTTAAGGTTGAGCGATTCTCCATTGTACATATGTATCATATATTATACCCAAGTCACAGGGACCCCAAGGACCAAGGAGGAGCCAATTCCGATGCAAATACATAAGGGTCTTTATCATGAGCTCATGAGCAAGGACTCTCACTGTCATCATTACAGCGGGTCACAATGAGAGCCCCGAGTCTAAGGGTGTATGGTATTTATTGTGGTTACAGCAAGCTTAGGGAGTTTCCATAAGTGTCAGCAAGTTAATATTTTAAAAACTGTACTTCTGGTGTAATTTGCAGAAACCAAACATGGGGGTAAAACCATCAGACAAACAGGATGGCTAGGTTATCTATTTTCTGAAGGATGTCTTAGATCATCTCTATGTTCCTTGAAACTGCTGTTGTAGCCTGACTCGCCTCTGCTAAGGGGTAGACAGTGTTGCCATAGGATGTTTGCTCAAGTGGACTCTGTGGGGTTTTTCTGGAATTGGAGTTTAGCCCCAGATCAAGCTTCACACAAAATGGAGCTTCTTCTCAAAACCAGAGCTGGTTGGGCTTTACATCATACTTTCTCGATGGTCACCTAGGCGGGTTTCATAATCTGGATATTGTGAATAGTACAGCAATAAAGATGTACGTGCGGGTATCTCTATCATGTACTGACATGGATTCCTTTGGGTATATGTCCAAGAGTGGTACAACTGGACCAAGTGTTAGTTCCTGCTGAGGTTTGGTCTGTTGCTATGTATTGTAATGCTAAATTCTGTACCTAATTTAATGCTAAATTAGGCCTAGGAGTGAATTCTTAAGTTTACCAGCCTTTGTTGAGTAAAGCTTGTTCCTTAATTTAAAACTATTTGTTAAATAAAAATGGCTACAGCCAATTGCTGGAGGTATTAGAGGCTGAGCATGGGAAAAGGGAAGAATGAAGAGGAGAGGAGAAGCTACCTTGAGATGAGATGGACCATGAGCACGTGACCAGGAGAAACAGCAAGAATCTGGGATACACTACTGGAGAGATAGCCAGACCAGCAGTTGTAAAGGTACATTAGGGGTTACCTCCCAGTAATTGTCAAAGCCAAATAAAATAACCATAGTCTGAGTCTCATGTATTTGTAAGCTAGTCAAGATAACCCTACACTGGTTGTACTACAGCTCCATTTTTAGTTTTTAGAGGGAACTCCATGCTGATTTCAATAGACTATGTAGCTATGCTAGACATCCATACTAGCACTATATGATCCCCTTATTACCACCTCATCAATACTTGCTGTTCGTTTCCTCCAGGCAGCCATCCTGAGTGGGAGAGATGGAATTTCAAAGTTGGGTTGACTTGCATTTCTCTGATGAGGAAAACCTAGGGGAACTTGGGAAATAAAGGGGCAGAAGGTGGTACCTGGCTTGAGAAGTCAGATTAAGAATGGCAAAAGGAAAAGCTCATGGGAGGAACCCACTAATATCTGATTTGGCTTAAGGCCCACTCCATAAGATGAACCTATATCCAGTCTTGTTGATATCAGGTGATCAAGAACCCAAGACTAAGTAGTCCAAGGATCTAGAACACAGAAATAAAATGACTCCTAATGTCATTCCGCTCGCTACATGTACAGCCCAGTGCCTTGCTCAGCTGTCATCCGAAAAGCTTCCTCTTGCAGCAGATGGAAAAAAAAAATACAGAGAACCACAGCTAGATGAAATACAGACTGAGATGTCTCAGAATAGAATGTCTTCCTCCAATCCCTCTCCTAAGGGCTCAGGGAACCCCATGGAAGAGGAGGCAGAAAGGCTATAAGAGCCAGAGGGAATAGAGGACACCAAGGAAACAAGGCCCTCTAAACACAATGGGCTGGCACACATATGAACTCACAGAGACAGTGACAGGGCCTGCAGGGGTCTGCACCAGATAAGGTCCAGGAGCTGAAAGGAGACACATGTCCCTATCCCGAGCGCAGAAGCTAAATCCAATTGATAACTACTTGCAAATGAAAAAATTAGTTTTCTCCAAGGGAGTTAGTCTGACTGGGGAAACAAACTACTCCTAAGGATAAGGCCTATGCCCCCCTGTAGACAGCCAATGGAAAATGAACTCAACGGCATCTTATAATGTTGTGTCAGGGCATTTTTTTTTAACCCTACAGGTCTTTGTATACATATTATGGCTTCCTGTTTTATGTTTTCACAGGATTCCTGTGGGCGTGAATGTGTGTCTCTGTGTCTGCGTATGTTTCTTATGTTTCTCTTTAGCCCTTTTTCTTCTCCTTGTTTTGTCCTAGTCTGACTGGTTTGTTTTATCCTATTATATTATATTATGTTATATTATATTATATATTTTATAATTATCCCTTATATGACTATTTGTTTTCTAACAAGAGACAGAGAGGGGATGCATCCTGATAGGAGAAAATGTGGGAAGGAACTGGCAAGAGGAATCGGGAGAGGGGAAACTAATTAGTATGTATTATATGAAAAAAAAATATTTTCAACAAAATGAAAATGAAAAAGGTGGCAGCATAGGATTACAAAACACACATCGAAGTGAAGGCACTGAGGACAGTGTATGTTAACCAGAATAAGGAGGCAAAGGTTATCCCAGAGAGACCTGAGTTGCTGACATTTGATTGGTGTGGGCACCGAGGAGCCAGTGAGGGAGCTCTGTCCCAGCAGGGGAGCAGTATTCCCTCCCTAGACTGTTGAGATGCTCTGACACTACTAGTGAACTAGAGTCAAACTGCCTATTAAATGTCTCCACCTCCATCCAACAGACAAAACAAAGACTTTGTAATCTTTGATTCCTCTTTACCTTATAATCCCATTTCCTATACCCCAACCAGTCAGCTGGCTCCCTCATCCTGCCACTATTTCTGGTCTTTGTTGCCACACCATTCAGGCCCATGCCATCACTTTAAATCTCCTCTTTAGGGTCTTTGCTTGGCTTCTCACTTCCACTTCTGCCCTCTGTGCTCCATTCACCCACCAGTGCTCTGGGTTAGCCTTTAACAAAGAGAATGAACTCTTGTTTTCCCCAGTCCAGGCAGTGCCCTATTCTAGTTTTGTTTTTCTTACTGTTGATTACTATCTGAACAACAACAACAACAACAAAAAAAAAAACAGCTTAGGGGACAAAAGGTTGATTTTAGCTTACAATTCCAGATCACAGTCCATCACTGCAAGGGAGTCACAGCGGCAAGAGCTTGAGATAGCTGCTCACATCTCTCATACCCATAGTCAAGAATAGAAAAGGAGGGCTGGTTCAGAAGTTAGGAGTGCTTGCTGCTCTCGCAGAAGAGTGGAATTCAGTGTCCAGTTCCTAACACCCATGCTGAGTGACTCACAACTGCCTTACTCCAGCTCCAGGGACTCCCAATACCCTCTGGTCTCTGTAGATTCCCCGAGGCCCAAATAATAAAGCCAATCATTAAAATGAGCAAAGAACTGAATGCATGCATGTTTAGTACTCAGCCAACTTTCTTTGGTCTTACACAGTCAAGAACTTGATATCCATAAACAGCTATTCAACTTTCAGATAATTAAGACAATCCTCCGAAGACATGCCAACCCAATGTTGACAGAGTCCCTCAGTAAGAATCTCTTCCCAAGTGGTTATAGGTTGTGTCCAGCTGGCACACTTAAAACTAATCATTCCAGTCCTGTAAACTGAACCCAACCAAGAGCAAGGGAGTCTAACTACTGTGGTCCAATGACAAGCTCCTTGGACACAGATCAGCGCTGGAAGCTATGGGAGAGGGTATACAATACAAATGAGTAACAGCCAGAAACAAGAAAAAAAGAAAAGCCTCGAGTCTCTCTAAACCCCTAGACTCCATTCCACTGAAATCACTCAACTAAAGTACACAACCTTCCAGAAAATTGCCATCATGGTCTTGAGAGGACCAGATTTATAGCTTGTGGGTAAGGACCTGTCCTACAGGGAGTCAGGAGCTTCAGTCATACTACCCTGCATATCAACAGCTGCAATGGGAGTGTCCAGAAAGTTTGACAGGGAGATGAAAATCTGACAATTTGAAGACTTCAAAAGCCTTAATGCCAACCCTATGATTCATTATTAAGAATGGATGGGTGGCTGGGTGTGGTAGCACACGCCTTTAATCTCAGTGCTTGGGAGGCAGAGGCAGGTGGATTTCTGAGTTCGAGGCTGAGGCCAGCCTGGTCTACAGAGTGAGTTCCAGGACAGCCAGGGCTATACAGAGAAACCCTGTCTCAAAAAAAAAATGTACTTGAAGTCCTAGCCAGAGCAATTAGACAACAAAAGGAGGTCAAAGGGATACAAATTGGAAAGGAAGGAGTCAAATTATCACTATTTGCTGATGACATGATTATATACATAAGAGACCCCAAAAATTCCACCAGAGAGCTCCTAAACCTGATAAACAATGTCAGCAAAGTAGCTAGATATAAAATTAACTCAAGCAAATCAGAGGCCTTCCTCTACAAAAAGGATAAACAGGCGGAGAAAAAATTAGGGAAACAACACCCTTCACAATAGTTACAAATAATATAAAATACCTTGGTGTAACTCTAACTAAGCAAGTAAAAGATCTGTTTGACAAGAACTTCAAGTCTCTGAAGAAGGAAATTGAAGAAGATCTCAGAAGATGGAAAGATTTCCCATGTTCATGGATTGGCAGGATTAATATAGTAAAAATGGCCATCTTACCAAAGGCAATCTACAGATTCAATGCAATCCCCATCAAAATTCCAACTGAATTCTTCACAGACTTAGAAAGAGCAATTTTCAAATTCATCTGGAACAACAAAAAACCCAGGATAGCCAAAACTATTTTCAACAATAAAGGAACCTCTGGTGGAATCACAATCCTGGACCTTAAGCTGTACTACAGAGCAACTGTGATAAAAACTGCATGGTATTGGTACAGTGACAGGCAGGTAGATCAGTAGAACAGAACTGAAGACCCAGAAATGAACCCACACATCTATGGTCACTTGATCTTTGATAAAGGAGCTAAAACCATACAGTGGAAAAAGGACAGCATTTTCAGCAGATGGTGCTGGCTCAACTGGCAGTTAGCATATAGAAAAATGCAAATCGATCCATTCCTTTCTCCTTGTAAAAAGCTCAAGTCCAAGTGGATCAGGGAGCTCCACATCAAAGCAGATACATTAAAACTAATAAAAGAGAAAGTGAATGGCTGAGAAGCACCTAAAGAAATGGTCGACATCCTTAGTCATCAGGGAAATGCAAATCAAAAC
>NW_022196904.1:103579602-103622596 GCF_008632895.1 Mastomys coucha | reverse complement strand
AGAAAGAGGAACATTACTTCATTGCTGGTGGGATTGCAAGCTGGTATAACCACTCTGGAAATCAGTTTTCCTCCGGAAATTGGACATAGTTCTACCAGAGGAACCAGCTGTACCACTTCTGGGCATATACCCAGAAGATGCTCTACCATGTAATAAGGACATATGCTCCACCATGTTCATAGCAGCCTTATTTATAATAGCCAGAAACTGGATACAACCCAGATGTCCCTCAACAGAGGAATGGATACAGAAATTGTGGTACATCTACACAATGGAGTACTACTCAGCTATTAAAAACAATAAATTTATGAAATTCTTAGGGAAGTGGATGAATCTGGAGAATATCATCCTGAGTGAGGTAACCTAATCACAAAAGAACACACGTGGTATGCACTCTCTGATAAGTGGTTATTAGCCCAGAAGTTCAGAATACAGGAAGAACAACTCACAAACCACAAGAAACTCAAGAAGAAGGAAGACCAAAATGTGGATATTTCATTCCTTCTTAAAAGAGGGAACAAAATACCCATGGAAGGAGTTGCAGAGACTAACAATGGAGCAGAGACTGAAGGAAGGACAAGCCAGCCTAATATAGGTATCTTCTGAGAGGCTCTGACAGTACCTGACTAATACAGAAGTAAAGGCTCACAGCCATCCACTGAACTGAGTACAGGGTCTCCAATGGAGGAGTTAGAGAAAGGACCAAAAGAGCTGAAGGGTTTGCAGCCCCTTAGGATGAACAACAATATGAACTAACTAGTACCCTCAGAGCTCCCAGCGTCTCAACTACCAACCAAGGACTGCACATGGAGGGGTCTGATTGTTCTGGCAGCGTGTGTATAATAGAGGATTGCAAAGTCGATCATCAATGGGAGGAGAGGACCTCAGCCCTGTGAAGGCTCTGTGCCCCAGTGTAGGGGAATGCCAGGACCAATAAGTAGGAGAGGGTAGGGTGGCAAGCATGGGGAGGGGGGAGGCAAAAGGGGTTTGTTCTTGTTGTTTTAGTTTGTTTGTTTGTTCGTTTTTTGGAGGGGAAACTGGGAAAGGAGAAATAATATGACACGTAAATAAAGAAAATATCAAATAAAAAAAAAAGAATGGATGGATGGGTGATTGCCCAGAAAGGATCTCTCCCCCACCCCACCCCCTAAAAAAAAACACTTAGCCTAGGAGTTTGTGGGAAAGGAAGGAAGGAAGGAAGGAGGGAGGGAGAGAGGGAGGGTGGGAGGGAGGGAGGGAGGGAGGGATAAAAGAAGATTGACTTACCTTAAATTCTATGAAATTAGCACTGTCCATAGTTTGAAGATCTACCCTCCAGAATTTACTTATACCTAATCTCCATAAGAATTCAGAAGTGGCCTGGTGGTGGTGGCACATGCCTTTAATCCCAGTACTTGGGAGGCAAAGGCAGGTGGATTTCTGAGGCCAACCTGGTGTACAGAGTGAGTTCCAGAGCAGCCAGGGCTACACAGAGAAACCCTTTCTCAAAAAACAAAAATAAAAATGCAGAAGTGGCCTGGGTAGATGGTTCAGCACTTGCTGCACAGGTATGAGAACCTGAGTCCAAGTCCCCAGAACTCATATAGAGCCAGGTAAAGTAGAATATTCTGCAATGCTAATGCTCCTACAGTGAGATGGGAGGTAGAGACAGAGGAATCTCAGGCCCAGGGGCCAGCTAGGCCTGGTATATACAGTGTCAAACAACTATAGAGACCACAGCTCAGCCAAGATGGAAGCAAGGACCAGCACCTGAGCTTGCTCTCTGCCTTCCACATGTGTACCATGGTACATATGTGCCTGCACCCATACATACAAACACATACACACATACATACACCATAAACTCATAGACACACAAGTTTCAGTGCACAATGTTAAGACCATCCAAGAGTAAGAGCATTCCCAAGCAACTGGCTACTTCAGAACATGGTGGCTTCACTACCGCTGAATGATATTCAGCCTAGCAAGAGTTAAGTAACAAAGGTCTGGCTCTATGAACATCATTTTGGGGACAACTGTGATTATGGTAAAGTCTTGGACCTTGGGTGCTCACAGACCAGTAATAGAGAAAGATCTGGTGCAGACAATTAGGAGCACAAAAGATTTACTATGTCAGTCATAGAAAGAACACATATGCAGATGACCCTGGGTATTTGGGGAAATTTTCCTCTGATGGATACTATTCTCTCAGTGAAATAGGAAGCAATAATATGGGTGACTGAGGAGGCTAGAGATGAGGAGACAGCAGGAGACAGACATAAGTGGAAAAGCGAATGACTATAGGCATGTAATATGACAATGTGATTTCCAGGCAGCACTAAAGGCCTAATTAAGGCTCTTGGACTCAAGAAATCTAAAATGAGATAATCATATGACTGTGTGTTTACCTTCTGTCTTGAAGGTCCTTGGTCTAGATGCTGAAACATTTTCCAGCACACTCTGAAGATGGACACCTCCAAGGACAGGCAGGTTATCACTGTCTGAGACCTTGTGCTACCCTAAGTAGATATGAATAAAAGAAAGTCCTTCCATGTGGAGCTGGTATTGCCCTCCAGTCTGTTCTGCCCATACACAAACCTGAGAGCCTGCTGCTGATGGGTGTTACCTATGCTGTGCTCTCTCTCTCTCTCTCTCTCTCTCTCTCTCTCTCTCTCTCTCTCTCTCTCTCTCTCTCTCTCTCTCCCTAAATCTGGTCATTCTGAAACTCATTCAGAATGTGATCACATATCTAAATGGTGAAGCTGGAGCAGACAAGAACTACACTACACAAGTAGGATTGCAAAATGGTGCATTACCATTTTGACTAGGCAGTGCTACTATCAGGAAAGATAAGACTTGGTATCTCAGTAAATATAAATTAAATTAATAAGATCCCAGATTGTACCCAATTACATTCCCTAAAGGCATAAAGATGAGTATTTTGGAAGATTTTTGCTCCACATATGATTATTAAAGCATTTTTATGAATGTCTGGAAATAATTTCCATATGTTTAAGGGACTGATTAACTTAACACTGGCATGTGTATTTAATAGAAAGTGAAAATAAATTTTAAAAATAGAATAGTATAAGAACACAAAATGGAACAGAAAAAAGTAGACACTGGGAAGGGGAGCATCTTCAGTTCTTCTCCTATTGCTGGGATGGACTAAGCAACCAAGGGAGAAAGGGTTTATTCTGGCTCACAATTCAAGGGCATCATCGGTTAGGGTGGGGACGTGAAGGCAGCAGGAGCTTGATCACATCACATCCACAATCAGGAGGAGAAAGTGAAGCCCAGCTCTCCAGCTCTCCAGTTCTGCCCACTTTCTCCACTTACACCGTCCAGATCCTAGTTAGGGAATGGCATCACCCACAGTGGGCAAGTCTTTTCAGCATCGATGAGATAATCCCCACGGGCATTCCCAGAATCCTGTCTTCTAGTGATTTTAGATTCTGTCCAGTTGACAATTAATACTCACCATCAGAGGCAGATTTCAAGGAAGTAGCTTTGATATGATTTATTTTTTGTAAATATGTACATAAGATGTTTTTAAAAAAATTTCCTATACACCCCTGTCTGCTACAAGGATAATTCGCTAAATTTTTCTTTACTTTATTTAAAATTAAAAGAATAATTGTACAAATGCATGTCATTTAGCAAAACAATCTGATATTTTGACACATTCACTGATGTGTAATGCCAAATCATAGTAACTAGCATAGCCATCAGCTTGCACCTTTATTATTTATCTATGGTAAGGCATTCATACACACAAAGTAATAGTGCCAAGTTTGCCCACTCTGTGTGATGGCAGCAGGATTCACCCTTCTGCATGACTAGAACTTTCTGTCCTTGACCAGCTTCTCCCTTGATGGCCACCAGTGGTCTACTCCTGACTTCATGGGATCAACTATTTTGAACTCCACATATAAGTGGGTCCACATATAAGTGACCCCTGTCTGTCTATATGTGTTTATTTCACTTTGTATCATGTCTTCTAACTTTACCCATGCTGTAACTGGTAAGAGGACCTCATCCTTTTGTGGCTGAATAGCATTCCTTGTATATATGAACCTCTTTGTCCTCTCATCTGCTGATGACACTCAGGTGTTCAGTAGCTTTACTAATGGAGCCGCTGCAGTGAACAGGGGCCAAATAACCTTCCCAAACACTGGCTTCATCTCTTTTGGATATGCACACAGTAGTTGGGTTACTGAGACATAGTGTATTTATTGCTTTAAGGAACCTCTTCACTCTTTTGTAATGGCTGTATCAATGTATGTCTTCCCCAACCATTATACCAAACTGGTAATGGTAGTTTTCTCTAGGTGATATGATAACTGAAGAACAAAAGTTTCTTTTCCTTTCCTATAATTTTCCAATTTTGTGTATCAAATATATGTATCACTTTATCATTAGAACGCCAAACTTTTAAATTTTTAATTTTTGTTTTTACTAAAAAGCAAGCCTCTGTGGTACTTCTACACTCAATCCAGACTAGCTCTTGCACAAATGTCCCTATTTTTGCCTTCAATCACTCCCCAACTCCAACCAGGAGGTCACTAAGTCTCCTCTGAGCTCAGACAGCATTATAACATAGTAAGCCTTAGTAAGGCACACTCAGGAGGCGAGCGGTCCTGTCAAAATGTAGGGAACACACTCATTTTCCTGATGCACCCCACTCCTGTGTCTCTCCATCCCTGCCCTTGCACCCACCCACGTCTGCTCCTCTCCACCCTTACCCCAGCCTTTGTCATTTTGGGGTAATCAAGACTGCACAGAGCAGTCTCACCTCCACTGCCCTTTTCACTTCTCCCTGGCCTCTCAGGCAAAACTTCCCAGACAACAGCAACCTTCCAGCCTCTCCCTTCTCTAAAGATTCCTGTCTGCCATAGAGTTCTGTTTGTCTTTACGAGATAATTGCTTCTGGCAAGGGACATAGGAAGAATTAGAGATGAATCTTGGAAACTTGTCTTGGACCCTACAGGGAAGAAGGGATCCTGGTAAAGCAAGCTGAAGATATGCTGATGCGCCCCCTGGTGGAAAAGAAACTGCTATTGGGGAGGGAGGCTTTTTTAATATGCTACCCATCCCCCAAACTTCCATTTTTGTAGTCTTCTCCTTGTGTCTTTTAAAAATCCACTTATATCTCACATTTAATATAATTTCTACACAGCCATATAATATCTGGATTAAATTAAATCAGCGATTGTGTAAACATTCACATAACTATTTTATCATTTTTTGAAGGCAATAAAATACTCTCGGTAAATGCAAACACTTTCATGAGTCTTTGAAAAAAATGTAGGCACTTGGTTCATAGCTCCAATATTTGAGGAACAAGAAAGTCACACACCTTGAACGGAGGTTTATACCCTTCCTTAAATGTAACCCAGTGGCAAGGAGACAGCAGAAATGGGTACCAGCAAGGTGACCAGATACTGGTTTGGACAGAGCCCAAGCTACGAGGAATCCTGGGAAGGCATGAACTGCAAACTCCTGCCAGTTTTTATAACCCAGCTCCCATAGAATAGAGCCCCACAGACAGCACGGAGAATGGGAGGACAGGGAGGCGAATGCAAAGCTCTGCCTGGTAGAGGATGGAGCCTGATAAGAAATATCGCACCAGACACAAAGGGAAGCTAAGATAGCCCATAAAGCATGGACTGATCCAGCACCCCTGGATGAGGCTTAGATGATGCGAAATCAGAGAAGACAGTGGTTTGTTTTTTGTTTTCTTTTTAGCCTTTTAAATATTCTAATGCACATTTCAATAAGCTAGAAAAGGGGGTTTTGAATATTTTCATTGTAAAAAAATGCCCAGTGTTTGAGCAGACAGGAATGCTTAGCCAGATTTAAATATTATACAATATATTGCTGTACTAATACATCACATGGCATCCCTTTAGTCTACACAATTTTGTGTTTTGTGTATTAGTTTATAAAGAAACTTCATGTAGGCTAAAGAGATGGCTCAGTAGTTGAGAGCTCATCCTACAGACAAATATGCATTTGGCCTAGTCTGTTTGGACTGTAACAAAATCACCTTAAACTGGCTGGGTGGAAGCAACAATCCAGTATTCTCACTGATTGTACCTTTTTGTTGTGTTCCTAGTGATGGAAGAGAGATAGGGTCTGGCCTGGGATTCATGGTAAGGGCACTAACCCTGTTCATGAGAATTCCACTTCCTTGACCTCCCAAAGAACATTCCTCTTAATGCATTTGGGGAAGACCTTCGTAGATCAGATTTCAAACTGAGATAAAAATAGAATTATCAGCCAATAAGCAGTTTAAATGAGAACACAGAAACCATCAACAAAAATACCAATAAGCTGGATCCAGCAAATTGTAAAAAGTATTGTAAATCATGACCAAACTAGTGGTGGTTTAAAATTGGTATAATAAATAAAATGAACGGAAAAACACATGATCCCAATCAATACAGAAAAAAAATTTCCTAAATTCCAACACCCTTTCATGATGAAAACACTAAGTCACATAGGAACCAGAAAGAACCTCCCAAACTACAAAAGGCATCTCTGAAGGGTGTGCAGCCAATATTATACTTAACGTGAACTATTCAAAGCTCTCTCCTTAAGAAAAGAAACAAAGCAAGAATGCTCATTTCTGTGATTTCTATTCAGTGCTTTATTACACATTCTTATCAAAGAAAGAAATGACAAAAACTAACCAAATAAAAGACATCCAAACAAATTGGAAAGAACTAAAACTACTTTCACTTGTAGACAGCATACCTTCTATCTTATGTACAGAAAATCCTAAGGAGCAAATGAACACATTTATCAAGGCTACAGAAAACAAGATCATTATACAAGTTGAATTGTATTTCCAGAAACAAGTGAGGAGAAATTAGAACAAGCATGAAGCATCATGATGGGTAGCCATGGCAAAACAAAAACAAGAAATCACATTCTATATAGGAAACAAAAGAGAAACTCAGAAGTTCACTCAGGTTTTTGTAGCAATTAACCAGGTTCCCATAGGAAAATACTTATTTTTATGTAATCAAGTGCCTTAATGACTCAAGGACCCCCAACAGATTTCACTTCTTAAAGGTTCCAATCATAGCACCACCTAGGGGGTAGATCTCCAAACCATGGCCTTTGGGTGTCTTAGTTTTTTTATTGCTTTGATAACATACTGACCAAAAGCAGTTTGGAATGGAAAGGGTTTATTTCAGTTTGCACATTCCAATCAGTCCAACATGATGGGAGGCATTTTCTCAATGAGGTTCCTTTTCGTAGAAGACTCTAACTCAAGACAAGTTCACGTAACCTAACAAGGACAATGGGTACAAAGTAAATCCAAACCAAACTATTAATTAATTTTAAAAACTATAAAGTAATACTGTGTTCACAAATTGGAAAATACAATACTTTATAATGTAAGTGACCCTTGAACTGACATACAGATGCAACGGAATCCCTATCAAAAATTTTACTGCTTCTTTTGCAGAAATAGGCAAAGTGATTCTACAATTAGTATGACAACAGAGAGGATTCTGAAGAGCCAAGAACATCTTGAAAAAAGAAGAAAGTTGGAAACTCCTATTTCCCAACTCAAAGCTTAAAACAAGGTTACAAAGTTACAATATTTAAATATGAGCATTATTGATAAGCCACAAATACTTTAACAGTGGGATACAGTTGAAAATACAGAAATGCAAGTGAACAACTATGGTCTATTGATTTTTCAGTGATGTTCCCAGAACTATTCAATTCAGGAAAGAAGCATCCCTTCAATTGAGTCTGCTGAGATAAATGGATATTCACATGTGAAAAGAATGAATTTGTACCCGTACCTCCCCCACCGTAGACAAAAAAAAAAAAACAACAAAAAACAACTATAAATACATCAGAGACCTAAATATGAGAGCTAAAATTATAGAACTATTTCAAGAAATGATAAGCAAATCTTTGTAACGAAGGGCATCCTTAAGAATAAACATAATTTCACAGGGCCGAGCTCTTCTCCTCTTGATGATCAAATTGCAATCCTCTACTACACACTTGCTGCCAGAACAATCAGACCCCTCCATGTGTGGTCCTTGGTTGGTGGTTGAGACCCTGGGAGCTCTGAGGGTACTAGTTAGTTCATATTGTTGTTCGTCCTAAGGTGCTGCAAACCCCTCAGCTTCATTGGTCCTTTCTCTAACTCCTTCACTGAGGACCTTGTACTCAGTCCAATGGATGGCTGTGAGCCTCTACATCTGTATTATTCAGGTACTGTCAGAGCCTCTCAGGAGATAGCTATATTTAGGCTGGCTTGCCCTTCCTTTGGTCTCTGCTCCATAGTTAATCTCTGCAACTCCTTCCTTGGATATTTGGTTCCCCCTTTTAAGAAGGAGTGCACTGTAGGGAAATGCCAGGGCCAATAAGTGGTAGAGGGTGGGGTGGCAGGCATGGGGAGGGGGGAAGCAACAGGGGTTTGTTTTTGTTGTTTTTGTTTGTTTCTTTGTTTTTTGGAGGGGAAACTGGGAATGGAGAAATTTACATGGAAATAAAGAAAATATCTAATAAAAAAAAAGAAAACACAAAAAAATATAGTAATCTCTAAATGCCATTATATGTTTTTTCCCTGACTTTCTGAATTTATACTTTAAAATGTTTCTTCTGTTTAAAATATTATCTTAAAAATATAGCACTATTTGGTTTTCCTTTTGACTTTCTTGAGTAAATTTTTTCTTTTCTTTTGAATAAATATGCATTGGTTCTAGTGAATTTAAAAAAAAAGAATAAACATAATTAACATTATAATAGACTGCACTGTTTATTGCTACATAACACATTACTCCAACTTGTAGGGTCTGAAAACAACCAGTATCTTTTCAGTCTGTGTGGGTCAGGAACTGGGAAGGGCCTGGCTGGGCGGTCTTGCTTTAGGTCTGCCATGAGGCTGCAGTCATCTAGACATGACTTTAGAGGATCTGTTGGCAACCTCACTGCAACCTCAGTTCCTTGCTATGCAGACCTCTCATAGGATGCTTAACTATCATCACAAGTTAAGCCAGTCATCAAAGAAAGACAGGAAGAAGCCACAATACCTATGTCTACTAGAATATCACATGTCATCTTTTCTTCCTCTACCACATTTGACTTCTTAGAAGCACATTACTAAATAGAGCAGAATGAGGAAGGGGACTTTTGATGTCATGTTTTAGAGAGCATTGTATTAAAGAATTTGTAAATATGTTTTAAACTACTGCAAAGAAGGAATGGGATATCAACTCACACCATTGAGCATTATGATACAGGTTCCAGGCAATGTATTAGGTTCAGAAAAACAAATGAGAGGTGAATGAAAAAGAAAAAGGAAAAAGGGAAAGGGTACTGCTGCTCCTAGTTGTGGGACAGGAGAGGTTTTATTGTGGATAAAAAGGGAGAGAGGATAGCCAGAGGCGGGGACATCTGAGAGTCCAGAGTGAACAAGACCAGACTGAGCCATATGGCCATATGATGATGGTGACTGGGTAGGGTTGGAGTGCAGACCAAGTGATGTGTTGGAGCGGCAGGTCGCGTCAGAACATACCACACTAGGCCCAAACAGTTCCACGTGTAAGAGGTTTAATTGAGAGTAGGGGTAGTGGAGAGAAAATGTTCCCCATATATATATATATGGGTTGTGACGTAGCAGCCACAGGTAAAGGTGGGAGGTGAGCCCAATGGATTCTGGGAATATGGTGGCTGTTGCCCTGGCAACAGGTCTGTGGACCCGCCCATGTATCATCACAGGCTTTGGATGTCGTGATGCTAACACCAAGAGGCCAGGAAGATAAAGGCTGGATTATATAGAGAAGGGCAGCTGGAGGGGAGCGAAGCCCAACCCAGGCCCTGAAGTAGGAAATTTAAGGTAACAGGAAGGGATTCTAGAACTGGGTACCAGGTCTGCTCTGATATGTTAGGCAGGCACGTCAGCTTTGTCTGGGGTTTGAGACCTCCCAAGAAGTATGTCAGCTTAAAAGAAAAAGTAAAATAAAATAGAGTGACTCAACTAGCAGAAAGTGTCCTCACAGAACCTCACAGTGTGTCCCTTTTGGGCCTTTTACTAGGATCAAGTGTAGAAAAATAGGCAAAACAAACATAGAACCTAGTGCAATGTATGTGTGAGCTTTGCAGGGTCATAGAACTCAGGGTCAGTCTCTTACACTAGCAATGAACAACTGAAAACTTAAATAGGTCTTAGTACCATTCTCTCAGCACCAAAAATACAATAATTACAAATCTAGCAAGATCTTCATGCCAAAGATAAAAAAGTTATTAATGGAAAAAACTGAAGTCCTAAAAAGCTCATGAATTAATCACCTTAATTCTTACTAATTCTTCCTACACAGATCTTCTAATCTAACAGAACTCATGGTCAAAGTCTTAACCAGAAGTTTTGTAGAGACTTACAAGCTAATTCCAAAATGTATCAGCAAATGAGAATTATCTAAAATAGCCAAAATAACTTTGGAAAGTACCATCAGTGTTGAATGAACCTGCCTGCACACTTGCTTTCACCTGCAGGATGAAGATGATGGGTACAATGGCAACACAGTGGCCAGATATCTAGAAGCCCAGACAGGAATCCAGAGACACATTCACAACCACAAAGGACAAAGAGATCTTTGTCCTACGTGTCCTATCTTATACTAAAACTAACCTGGAAAGTATGACCCAAATGTAAAACAGAAAGTTGTACTTTTTTATGAGAAAATACAAAGTCATCATGACATCATGACCTTGGGTTAGGAACTCAAAGTAAAATTCATAAATTTAAAAAATATCAATAAATTGGACTTATAAAAAGTTAAAAACTTTTCCTCTATGAAATATACAAAGAAACTTTAAAAAGAATTTAAAAATTAGAGGCAAATATTTGAAATTGTGTATCTTACAAAAATCCTGAACTTATAATAATATATAATGTATTTCAAAGCTTAGCAACAGTAAACTAATCAACTAAAATTCCAACAAAAATAATAAACAAATGTCAAGTAAGCACATTTGGTGAGAATGCAGTATAACACATCGAGATTCCTTATTAAGTTAAATACCCACCCACCAAATGTCCTGGAAATCCTACTGCCATGTATTTACCTAAAATAAACCAGTGGAGTATATTATTTTCCTGGGACTGCCATAATAAGTTGCCACAAAGTTAGTCACTAAAACAAGCAAATGACAAAAGCAAAACAACAGTAACAACAACAACAACAAAACAATAGCAATTTGTTCTCTCAGTTCTAGAGGCCAAAGGTCTAAAGATGCAGGTACTAGGAAGGTCTGCACTCCTTCTAGGAATTAGGGAGCATGGTTTCTGGACTCTCCCAGCAGTTACTGCCCCCACTCTAGGGCGGGGCTCTCTTCATTTCCTTGTTTTGCTCCTCTTTGCCCCTTCTTTCACATCACAGTCTGTATGTTTTCTTAAAGTTTTTACTTTAAAAAAAAGTAACATTAAGCCGGGCAGTGGTGGCACACGCCTTTAATCCCAGCACTTGGGAGGCAGAGGCAGGCGGATTTCTGAGTTCGAGGCCAGCCTGGTCTACAGAGTGAGTTCCAGGACAGCCAGGACTACACAGAGAAACCCTGTCTCGAAAAAAAAAGTAACATTTCATCAGTTCTAATAATTAAAATGAGGTGTGTTTTTGCAGGCCCTTCATTGAGCCCACATTGTTTATCTTCACATTAAAATTTGTCCACGAATGTTTACCATACTTCTCACAAATCTCAGAAGCTAGAAGCACCCAAGTGTCATTCAGTGAGAAAAAAAAATGGATTAGATTCCATCTCTACAATTGTTTTGAGCAATTCAGTGATAAATACTATGACATAGGAAATTCTCAAATGCATTCTGTGAAGGAAAAGAAGCCATACTCAAGACTTCATACTGATTCTATTGACTTGACATTCTGACGGAGTCAAGCCCATAGGTCTGGATCAGCAGAGACTGAAGGAGCAACTGAGAGTTAAGGGAAGTTTGAGGATTTGGCAAATGATGTAATTGCTTTATGTCCTCATTGTGCTGACTCCATGGCTCAGGACTTACTCACGGAGCACACACCAAATTAAATGAACTTTTCAATATGTAAATATAAAATTACACATATGAAATGAGATCCTGGGGCTGGACTCTGCCAGACATTTTCTCTTGCCAGCTAGACCCCATTAGACTCTCTCAATTGGAGTTCTTAAAAAGAACTTCAGAAGCCCAACCCAAGAAGGATCTGGCTCCTTCAATCTCAATTTCTGTTTCTATCAACACCACTCATGTACTGACTTACTCTGGCATTGAAGTTGTTTCTAATTCCTAGCTTGGTTTAGTTTTTCTGAATTCCTAGAACATTCTGGATGCACCTCCTCCCCTGCCCACCCAAGGGATATCTGCATCTGCATTCTTAGAACAGTCTTGCATCACCTCAGTACCCAACCAAGAGGAACTGTCATCTGCTAATTTTTCTTCTCAGTGGACTAAGAATCTTCCAAGTCTCTCAGTTCTCCTTCTTCTAACCCATAGATGGTCACCTCTGTGTGTCATGTTCTCTTTGGCCTTTCTAGTACTCTAACACCTATTTGTGCCACTGCTATATTAAATACTTCCAATTAAGATGACCAATGTAATTTTTCTTGTCAACTAGAACCAATAGAAATCTGAAGTCTTTTAGATGCCTTATAGAACCCTATATGATCTGTCATCTTCATCTCTGGCCTCATCAGCTTCTTCCACATCCTCCCTCAATGTCTGCCAGTCAGTTCACAGAAACTGCATGTCAACTTCATCACAGTAATGGAGGAAACTCTTGTACAGGTAATCTAGTCTCTCTTGCCAATTAGTTGTAAGAGGTAAACAGATGGAAAGGAACCTCTACATCAAATAGTCTTAAGATATGAACCAGAAGCAATACAAAGACTTAGTATCATTCAAGATCTTATATGTGGATGAATAAATATCTAAGGAAGGTTAAACCATTACTGTTTGTATCAGAGTAAAGAGTTAGGAAATATAATGAATGCACTTATTTTTCTTGTTAAATAGTACTTGGTTATGTTCAGTATCTTTGCCTTTTAATAATGCAAGGTGAAATCTTTATGTGCTGATACAACAACACACTTGGTAGGAGAACAGATGAACTGTAGAGTAGCAACACTATTACTGATTGTTCTTGAAACCAAGTAAGGGGTACAAAAGACTTTATTATACTATATAAGGGCATTATGCATCTACATTTTTTATGTGTCTCTAGAATGTAAGGGTCTACCATGTCAGGCAGAAAAGCCAAAAGATGGTTCACAGATATCTGAAAAATATCAGAAGCATTGTTAAAAACATAAGGTATGGTGGTTTCTACTGTATGTTTAAACACCGTCACAGACCTATCACAGTTTATGAATGTGACCTTGAATCTCACCTTTTCATGCCTTTATCTCCTCAAATGTTGGTATCTTCTTATGGCTTGGCCATGAAGATTAAGTCAATTCACAGGTATATCATAATTCCTTATAATAATAAATAATATTAAACACTCAAAAGTGTCTACTACTACTACTACTACTACTACTACTACTACTACTACTACTACTACCACCACGACTATATAGGAAAACAAGTTGAAATGGACCACCACAGACTCAAAAAATGTATCTAAAATATGTTTTAATCTTGATGAAGTTCACAAGTGGTACAATTTTGACATTTCCTTAGATAAATTTACAATCATGTTCTGAGACATCAAGGCACAGCATCTCTTCTACCACAAGTCCCCAGTAGCTACAAAAGGCAGTGATTTCACAACTCCCTAAAGTTCAACAGAGCTGCTACCATCTGCTGGATGGCTCTTGGAGAACCTATGTGGTTTGCTGCAAAGGATGCCAGTAGGAGACACCACCATATTTGACTGGCCACAGACTCAGTATAAAAAAAATGATGCAAACAAACACAGAATTAATTCATTTATACTTGGTTTCTTTCACTCCTCTCAAGTAACAACGCTGGTTGCCCTCATTATCTATCAGGATACAAACATGCACATCGTTCATTGGGCCTTCTCATCGGGTTGTTTAATAAAAAGATTAATAGGCATGGTGAGTTCAACTTTATGTAACCTGAGATAAAGAGAAACAAAAAAACAAAAAAAGGGGAAGGAAGAAAAGGCAAAGGGAGAGGAAAAAAGAAAGGGAGGGAATGAAGATAAGGGAAAGAGGAAGGATACAGACACGTGAGTAGCAGGGAACACCCTTACCAGTGCTGGCTTACACTAATGGCTCCCCCTGGCTTACACTAATGGCTCCTCCACTAAGCTGCGCCCATGAGCTCTGAATATGGAGTGTGAGAAGGCGTATGGCACTGTCCCTGTCAGAACTGGGAGTGGTGCTAGGCGTTTTGGAGATCCCGCAATGCAATCTCAGCACTTGGAAGTTGGGGCAGAAGGGTCAGGAATTCAAAGCCAGCTCTATATACTGAGAAGCAAGCCAGCCTGGGCTACTTGAGACTGTCTCAAAAGCAGAAAAGTTACTAAAGATCCTGGTAGTAACTTGCTTATAGCCCTCTGGTCCGAGCTGGGGAACACCAACCAAGAGTCGAAGCTGGGTCTATTTGTAAAACTTGGCACTGGGTAAGGTTTACAGGTCCTTCCCTGTACAAATCCAGGCAGTATTTCTCTCTCTTCTCGGCAACAAGGCACTGCTTCTATGCAATCTCTCCTGCCTTTCCAATTTCATTTTCAAACTCAGTTTGAGAAGGAACTCACTACCTCAGGGAGAAAACTAGTATTAAATATGCAGGGCCTTACAACAGTCAGTGGGCTTCCTAATGTGGGTCATAGCTCCCAAATCCTTCCTCTCCCAGTCCAGAGTACAAAGTCACCTTCTTCATGGAACCATTAGTTACTCAGGCTTGAAGCTCCCTGCGGCGCCGGCCGAAGGCTTCGGAGCCCACATTGGTGGGCACAAAGTTGTCCTTCACCACACCTCCGGATCTGCTCAGCAGGCCGGCCAGCCGATGGGTCACACAGGTGGCAGTGTTGCAGGATCTCTTCTGGGAAGTGACACTGATATTCAGGATGGAAGAAGAAGAGAAGTCTTGTCAGTGAGATCTGGGGAGTTCCTACTCCCTGGGAATTCCAAGAGGAGAACTGCAGCCCTTCGATACACATTTAACTGTGTTTCTCCTAAGTGCATTTTTCAAAGCTATTCAGGGAAATGACCTAAGAGTCTTTGCCAAAACACTCTTTCCCAAACCATCACCAAATAGAAAGGAAAAAAAAAAAACTCTCTTACCTTGCTGGAGCTGAGAACAGCGTTTGTAGGATTGGCTCAGAAGTGCTTATCTGACCCTTAGCATGCTCAGTGCCATAGCTACATCCCAGAGATGGCCCATCAAACCCTGTGCCCAGCTCCCCTGAAACTATGGCCCTTTCCTAGGTAAGGACAACTCAAGCTTCAGATGTTGACCAAAGCAATAATCACTACAACTCACTAGAAAACTAAGTGAGAGGTAAGGGATGTGCTGGTTTCAGCCTTAAGGAGCAGGTAGTGAACAGCTACCCGAAGGCTCCAGAAGGTTCCCTCACTGCCTCTGACTTTGGTTCTTGCCCTTTCTACTCTGAGTCACTGACATTCTCAGACGCACTAAAGCTGCTGTTGCCAGCTTGCAGAGAAATGCACGTGCAACAGATTCGAAAATAGGAACCAAGAAAGGAAACCAGGAAGGACTCAGAGAGTTCCAGTAGTAGCCTCTTGGACACTTCAAAACCAAAAACAATGGACCTTCTGCAAGCAGCCTGCTGTGTTCTTTTCTTGTCATGGTTTTTCAGGCCTGGGGTCCATATCAGAGAAGGCAGGAAAGTTGTTCAGATCCTGCACCTACATGCCCACAGCTCGTGTATTTAGATCCCAAGCCTCTTAGATCCGAGGCTATCCAGACTGCAGGCAGGGAAGGCATGTCAAGCAACACTATGCACCAGAGGCTGATCTTATGGGCAGTCAGCAGGTTAAACTAGGCAGGGGGACTAGAAGTTGGGACAGGAGAGGGTAGAGGTAGAGTTCTCACCTCTCAACTCCATTGGGAAGGCTCAGAGTTGCAGTAAGCCAGGACAGTGTGGGGAAGGGCAAAGAAAAGGGGTGACTCTTTCTGGCATTCCATGTGCTATTTGTCTTTTATGCTGTCAGGGGTTTCTTGGGGGGAGGGGATTCAGGTCAACACATGCTTTTCCTTAGGTAGTGCTGGAACTAGGCCAGAGTTGCTCTCTTTCAGGGCTGGGAGTACATGGGCAGCTGACCCTGCAACAATGTTCACACATCTACAGACCTCCCAGACCTACCTCAGATGCTATGCTACTTGTCCCGGACCCCTTCTACCCCTACAACTTTTCCTTGTAAGTGTGGAATGCAGGTTCCTCGCCAGTTGAAAGAGCAACAAATGTCTGAAGCTGTTAAAACTTCCTGAAATTCTAGTTCATCCTCTGGCATCACATTTACCAGTCCTACCTCAGCCAGTTCAGTGATGTTTCCCCATTGGTGCAATCCAACCCCTCCTACATCTCCTTGTTTCCTTTCCCAAGATGTTTCAGGAGAAACAACATTGTAATGTGTCTAAGCAGTATGAGCCCCTCTGGTGGCACTGGAACCTCTGTCTTCCATGGAGGCTGGAACTCAAGTTTAGTTCCTTGGACTGCTGGCCAGTGTCTCTCTACCTCTCTGGAATAGGTCCTCCTGAATATGTGGAGGCCAGATGAGGAAGAGACTTACCTGGAGCCCTCAGTCTCCTGCTCCTCCCATCCCAGCTTCCTGGCCTTCATCTGCTCATAGTCCTGCATCAGTGCAGCAAGCAAGAGGTGTTTTTCCTGATCGCTGAGGTCTAGGCTGCTCTCTGAAGCTGACCTGTGGAGATAGCAAAGCCAGTGCAGGTTCTGAGTCCCTGTCTTTCTCCTCCCCAAACTTCCCAGCCCTTGCTTCTTCCCTAGGGTCATAGTGGTCTGCTCATTAGGCCAGTGCCCACATGAGGGCGCTGAATTACCAATAACCAAGTAGGGGCTACGGAGCCACAGAGTTGACACACCCCAGGAGCAGCAGGAGAGGAGCCAAACTGCACTCCTGATTCAGGTTAATTTACCTGAAAGGGGCCGCCTGGAGGCTGCTGGCCAGGCACAGGACCCATATGCTGCTGAAAGCCAGAAAAGGAAAGACCTTCCAGAAGTCCATGGTGTTTCTGTAAGAAGAGAAGAATGGTCCAAATGCTCCCGGACTACAGACCGAGGTTCTAGCTCTTCTCGGACCACACTGAGCATCTCAAAAGATACAGTGTAGTGAGTGGCTTGATAGAGCAGAAACGAGTGGGGGAGGGTTGATGTGGTTTGCATTTTCTGCTCTGTGTAAGAACAGGGAGGAGCTACAGGCACTCATTTGCCCCCAGCTTGCAGGGACACGGTGGTGTCCCTTTTGCTCTCCTCTGTGAAGAAACCAACAACCACCCAGAGCTCCCTGCTCCTTGCTGTTCTGCTGCTAAGGACTTCTCATAGGTGGAAAGTATTATAACCACTTTTTCTGAGCGGTTGCCCTGGGGAGGAAAGGTAACTTGGCACTAATCCCTTTCTCTCCATCTGCAGAGTTGGGAGATTTTTTTAAGTCCCCGTTAAACCGTCTGAGAACAGCAGTGTAGCAGCTGGTACTGGACTCCTCCCCGCGGTGAGACCCCCGACAGCTTGCTGCTAACCCCAGGAAGCTAAAGGTTGCAAACATCGGAGAGAAAGGATCGATGCTCCCCAATCCCGGATCCAAGGAGCTCTCCACTCTAAAACTGGTTAGGATGCCGCAAAACCACCTGCCCTCAAGGAGGGGGCCACAGATGCGCCTAGATAGGGTCGCCTAGCTTCCAGTGCTGCTGAGTAGTCATAAGGGTCCCACTTACTTTAATTAAGAGAAAATGTCAGGAACGTACTTTCTGACTGGAGCACCGGCTACAGGAAGGCGGAAATGGATGTTGATTGATAAGGAACCAGGACAGCAAAGGGACCCAAAGTAGAGCGGGGTGTGGTGGCTTACGCCTGTAATCTGCATCCTTAGGATGCTGAGAAAGGAGGATCTTAGCGCGTTTGAGAGGATACCAACCTGAGCTATATAGTGAGTGCCAGGCCACCTTGGACTACAGTGTGAAATATTGTATCAAAAAGAGCAACCACCAAAAGGAAACAAACTAAAGGAGAGAGAGCTGTATGCGTTGAGAAGTTAGTTTCTCACCTGGTAGCCCGAGTGTTGGAACAGCGAGAGCGAAGTGTCCACTCGAGAAGAGCACACACACGGGTGTGCTTGTCCCCAGCGCCCTGGTCTCTTATTCTCTGCTCTTGAGGGTGTGGGGGGTCCGCAGTAGCTCTCTCGGCCAATCAGAGCTCTGACCGAGCTTCCATAACGTCATAGCTGGAGCTACTTACACTTCTGCAGGAGGGAGGCAGCAGTCCACTCCCTGTCTTTGAGGTCATTGCTGAGGAACGGGGTAAGAGTGGGGGTGGGGGTGGGGTAAGGATGCAGAGAGGGCGAATTCGTCCAGAATGTGAGCAAACCGGGAGTTTGGCATCACGACCTCTTTAATGCCTGAAGTCCAGCCTACAACCTTTTGCTGCTCACTCCAATGGGGGCCTGAACCTGGAAGCTGGACTCCCACTCAGGATGAGTAGCACTCTCAGGTTCTAAAAGGACTTCAATAGATACATCCAGGAAGATGACTGTCGCGGGAAGGAGTGGGTCCTAGGATCCATTAGGGTATTTCTGACATGCCAGTCCCAAATGGGCACTCTAGCAGTGAGTGCTTCGCATCACTCACCTAAAAAGGGTAGAAACTAGAGAGTATTGTGGGGCAGCCAGCTAACTTAACTAAACGGGGAACTGGACTTTCTCCTCCTGTACCAGACTCTCCAAATCCTGCACTATGGATTTTGCATCCATTTCCCCCTACATACACACACCCCTCCCCCATTCAAATCCAAGACCTCACACTGCCCCAGCAGTGTAGATTAATAAGCACTTCCCTGCGCCCTTGGCAGGTTTGCCCAGCATGAGGCTGGCACTACTAGTGCCCAAAACACAGCTCCCTTCCCCTCCCCCAAACCTCCACCACCTCACTCTGCAGAGCATGAGAGCTGAGCCAGGGTCCTCCTGAGCAGAAGGCAACCCAGGGGCCAGCAGGGAACTTTCACACTCCCTTAGCTGCTAGTTAAACACCCTTAGGTTCAAGTTGCCTTTGTCCTTAACAGGCCACTGTTAGAATCACTGAAGAATACTCTGGCTTACTTGCCTCCAGAAGAAGGCTGTGTGCATGCACTAACCCAAATCAACTGAGCTCTGACCAAAAATCATCTCACATTTCTGCTCTCAGAAACAGGCATGAATTATGTGCTCTGGAATAAGCACATCACCACTCTGCCCCAACCATGGACATCAATAAATATGCACCCATGAAAAGGAACTAAGTATCTCCTGTTTTCCACATTGCCCATTCTCTCTGTTCCCAGGTGTGTGGAGAAGATACACCTGTGCTCAGAGTTACTAGAAAGTGAACTGACACCCATTCCCAAGGCTTCAGTCTTTCCCTCTCAGTTGCTTGATTGCAGCACAAGGACTCTTCCAGTGTCCAGCCTGCTGGGGATTCCAGCAGTGTGTGGGAAAGACTATACCTGTGGTTTGTGGAGACCTACACCTGGCTTTCAGTTTCTGAGAACCAGAAAGGAGCTTGGTATGTTTGCTCAGGTCCTCTGAGTCACTTTTCTGATTCAGGTCCTAGTTGTTGGAGCAAGGGCAGATGATACCACCCTCCCCCAATTAAAAAACCCCAACTGGGAAACTCCCCGATGGCTTCCAGTCCTCCATGCAGTGAAGAGGATGGGAGGCAGTTTCCCCAGGACGCTAGGTGTAGATCAAAGTTTCCCCCAGCAGAGGCATAGGATGGCTTTGTAATTTTTTTTTTTTTTTTAACCAGTGCACTCTAAAGGAATTTCTTCATGAAAACAAGGTCTCTCTCCGTCCAGACTGTGAGTTCACTTGTGGATGGAAGGAGAATCGTGAGAATGACCTTTTTTGTTTGAGGGCCTTCTCTCCAAAGGTCCTACAAATAAATAGGGTGGCATCTCTGTGTCCCTCTTCTGGATTTGGGGCCTGAAAAGTGGCTGTACAATGCAAAAGTGAATCTGTGAGGTGATGAGGATCTGAATCCCCATACTCTGTCACTGTCTTTGGGGTCTGGCAAAGCTGTGGTACAGTAATTGCAAGCAGCATCATTTTCCATGGGCACTCAGCCATCATTAAAGGGAGAGTGGATGAGGGCTGCACTCCCAGCTTTCCAGCCTGACCCAGGCATCAGTAACATACATGAGGAAGCAGGAAGCAAGTAGAGGGACATATCAGGAACCTTGATAAGGTCTACTCAGAATATTTATTTGATAGAACACAGAACCTTGAGAGTAGACTCTGGGAGGTCCATATATATAGTCTCCAAAGACAAGATCTGCAACAGCAGGACTTTTCAGAAGTCTTAAGACAGCCAGAAAGCAGACAAGAGCACAGGCTATGCAAGTGCTCAACACATAGCCTGATGCTGACTAACTAGGATAGAATGTGCAATAGTTTCTGTAAAGGCATCCAGTATTCCTGATAACAAAAATATTTACAGCCAGTTCAGCAAGTTGGTTGTCTTCTTAGGAGCCCTACAGGACCGGTTATCTTACCTTTTTGTGCACCCAGAATTATTTGACCTGTTTTTTGTTTTGTTTTGTTTTTTAAATTCCTTCCTTCCTTACCCCGTGAATAGTGCATAGTATATACAGAACATATTGGTAAAGTTAGAAAGAGTGAAACAGCGAACCAATGAACACTTCCAGAGGCTGTCAGCCTAGAATCAGACAACGAATTTACAGCTACATTAAGGAGGGTTGTAGACCTAATTTAGAGTTGTTAGGTGGAAGCATACATTGCTCATCCAAAGGCATACACCGTTCACTTAGTCAGAGGAACGGGTGTGGAACTTTCTGCAATCAAGTGCCAGAGGAAATACCGAAGCCTTCTCAGGAGAGTCCATCAGCTTGGAAAGCAAAGCAAGGCACTGTCTCTCAACCCAGCTTAGAATCTCATTAGGAAATGAACAAGAAAAGGAGTCAGTAAGGTAATTTGCTTTCTAAATGGAAGAAATTGCATCTTGATTTCCCTGGAACTGATCTGAGCTACAAGCTGTCTCCCGCCAACCTAACTAGCATAAAGAATACTTTCCTAGGAACTTATCTGGCTTTTAAATTTTTTCTTCCAAATTTTGATGCTCAGCTTAAATATTTTTGCACACCATTAGTTGTAAACTTTGGGAAGGCCTATCTTGAATTTTTAGAGAAATATAAATTTAGGCTGTCTGGCTTTGGAAGATTCGAAAATGTATCTGTAATGATTAGCCTCTACTGTCAACTTGATGGGATTTAGAGTCACCATGAAATCAAAAATGCCTGGACATATCTGTGAGAGGTTTTTCTAGATTAGGGAAATTGAAGAGGGGAAGCCACATCAAATGTGGGTTGCACCATTTCAGGCGTGGTCCCCAGTCCTCAAAAGGGGCAGAAAGCAAGCCCAGCACGCATATGCTCATTTCTCTCAGCTGTCTGACTGTGTGCAGTGTGACCAGCTGCCTCAAGCTCCTGCAGCCATGCCTACCTTGAATGAGGGAGAACCCCCATTAAACTGTAAGCCAAAACAAACCTCCTTTCTTAAGCTGCAGGAAGAAGAGCTAGTATCTTAACTAGCTACTTTCTAACAAAAATTTCCTAGAAAAACCATTCCATATCAAGTCTCCTTCAATCAGTGTACATTTTTTGAGGACCTACAATATGTAGGACGTTGTCTTAGATACAGGAGTTCATAGCAATACAAGAAGAACTCCTGTCCTGCCAGCCTTGTACTACAGTGATGGACTTAACACAGCTCTGTATACACCCTATTCCCCAAATAAAAACAATCCTACCCTAACCATATGCTCTCATTATAATAATTTGTGTCAAATGGGTATTTGAGATATGCATTTCTAACACCATATAAATACTACCCTCGCTTATCCAGACAGTGCAGTCTGGTTGCACTGACTTGGCCAGTCCCTCTTTCCATCTGCCTGGTTCTTTCTCTGCCTTGTTTATTCCTTTCCCTGGGATCCCATCTGCCTCTCATCACTTTACTCCTTCGTGCTGATGGAGCTTATTCACTATTATGGATTATCAGTGGCTCTTTGAGAAGAATTCTAGATCAGAAATCATTTTCACTGCACATTTCAAAAACATTTTCTACTATCCTCTATTCCCATTCTGCTCCCAGCACAGCCTTCTGTTACTGTTACAGGATCCTAGACCCTCAGCTCTCCTCACTAGTGTTCTAATGTGTTAGCATGATGTTCCTTGATGAGGTTCATCCTCATTTATTTTCTGAATACTCAGGGAATACTTGCAATCTGGAGTTCCTGCTCTCCTTCAGTAGGGCATTTTCTTTAATATTCTCTCTCTCTCTCTCTCTCTCTCTCTCTCTCTCTCTCTCTCTCTCTCTCTCTCTCTCTCTCTGTGTGTGTGTGTGTGTGTGTGTGTGTGTGTGTGTGTGTGTCTTCTCTCTGTCTCTCTGCCTGCCTGCCTGTCTCTCTCAACTTTGGAGGGGGTTTCTGTTGTTTGTTTGCATGTATACTTTTTAAACTCCTTTAATCATAGTTTTAATTTTCAAGAGCCTTAATTTATATCTTAACTTATCTTTTTAGAGGCTTAAGCAAACAGATCCAGTGTATCCTAGATCTCTGAGAGTACTGATAATAGGTTGTTTGTTCTTTCCTTCTTAGGGGTGATCTTGGCATCTCTAGTCTTTCTTCTCTGCTGATTCTTCTTCTCTGTGTAAGAGGGAGCAATGAAGTTCTAAGCTGTGAGGGCAGGAGAGTTTTGTATGTAACAAATGCCTGGGCATATCTGTGAGGGGTTTTTCTAGATGAGGGTCATTGAAGAGGAAAAGCAACTTCTTAGACTGCTTCAGTTTAGACTTAGACCATCCAGATGGTGACCTTGACATGTTACTGGGTAAAACCTTAAACTACCAGTTGTTGAAAGTATTCTGTTTGGGTTTCCTTATAATTGTTTAAGGGGAGTCCTCTAATTTCTTGTGTGGAGCAGCAGGGTGGAGGTCAGAATGGAGAGTAAGCTGCAAAGTAAGGAAAAGGGAGTTGGGAGTCTTTCATTTGCTATGGTGATCCTCCAGTCATTTCTAGGACCCAGGACCCAGGAGAAGTAAGACACACCTAGAGTCTGTGTGTGCCCCCTAAACAGCATTACCCACCCCTCCACCCCATCCCAAGGGCTTGAAATTGCTCTGCTCTCAGCCCACTGTGTAACTGCAATTACTCCCAAGCCCACTGTGTAACTGTCAACAGAGGAAGCCACTGCTCCAAGCCCCCAGCTTCTCTAAGGTGCTTGCTTCCTCATGTCTTTCCTCACTGCCCAGGATTTACAGCAAGACAGGCATCTTCACATTGATTTCTCATTTACCAAACTAGGTAAAAAGACTAGCCTAATGGTAGGAGGCACAATCTTCCCAGAGCCTTCCCAACCGCTGTGCACTCTACTTCAGCTGATTCCTACTGTTCATCACAAGCCTCTCTCCTCCAAGCCCAGAGAAATAAAGATGTCACCATCAAGCTAACAGAGTTCCCTTCTGGAGAATATTTTTAGATTTCCCTGTGTCTGCCAGAGAATGAGCAAAGCACAGTGGCCCAGACCCAGGCTGGTCATTCTGAGAGGTGGACAGTCTCGAGTGAGTGACGTCAGAAATTACTCAGGTTAGTTCCTCTGAGATTATTAAAAGTTTTTCTTGGCTCAGACTCGTAAAGATCCAAAGTGACTTCTCCCTCTCTCAGTCTGGTCTTACCGCACCGTTTCACAATGCAAAGAGGGTAGAAATACAGGTCCTTAAACTTCCTTGACATGCTAATTACAGTAAAATCGTCCATGCCCTCAGCTACTGGTTGTTTCTGTCAAGGTAAATTTCCAGTGTTGCTGAAACACACTTTTAATGGAGGAACACTTTGTAAAGGCTCTTGTGGATGGGCACTTTCTTCTTAATGTTCTCTGGATGATTCCCAAGCACCATAAAAGGAATGGTCCTCACAGAGCGCTATGTCCTGACCCCAGTGAACAAGCGTATTCACCCCAACACTGCTGACTGTCTGCTGTAGAACACCCCCATCACTTTTGGTTATTCATTTCCTTCCTCACAGAATCTCAAAATGGTGTTTTTGAGTCTTAACAATTTGTTATAGTCACTGTCAGGCTATCTGTCTCTAGCCCCAGTTCCAGTCTAGCTGATGTTTCACCTACTAATTCAATGTCAGCCAGAGAATAGTAGAATCCTGTTCAGTAGAGGTGATAAGAACAAGTTAAAGGAGAGGAGAGATAAGAGAAGCTCTTGAGCATCTCTGCAATGACTCTATAGTGCTCTAGTGTGTTAGCATGAAGCCTCTCCATTGCCACATTCTTATCTCCTCTGCCTCTCCACTGTGAGCTATATGGAGGAGACATTTAGAAATAACCACTTCAACTACTTCTGTCAGTGTTTCTGTGATGTTAATGTAAGAGACTAGTAATTAGACTCTCTAGTAGGCAGTCAGACAGACAGAGGGGCTGTGACTTGATAAACCTTCAAGGTGGCTTGCTTCTTCTTCACCCTCCCCACTTCAGATAATAGCCTGGCAGCTAAATCAAAGGCCTGGTAGGCCCTTCTCCTCCTCCTCCTCCTCCTCCTCCTCCTCCTCCTCCTCCTCCTCCTCCTCCTCCTCCTCGTCCTCCTCCTCCTTCTTCCTCAAGTAGGTCTCCTACTGACAGACAGACACAAGTTCAATACCTGACAGGACATGCCTACAAAACACTTGTGCACCAATCAGCCATCCTATTTTTCTTCAAACTGACCATTCCTGAAATGTGGGAGGAAGAGACTTCAAAGACTTAAAAATCCTGAGCCCTGTAGAAGAGACTGAATTTCAGCTGCTCATGTTCCCCCTCTGCCTCTTAGAGGGTCTTATTTTCTGTGCCTACTGTATATGTGTTTCTTCGCCATGATAAAAGCCTTTCTTCAACTGCTGATTCAATCTACTCCTGTCTTATGTGTTGAAGATTTCTCTTCTGCTACTTGTTGAGCTCAAGATTCTTCCTACCTTTTAATTCTTTAACTGGAAGAGAAAGTGAGCCCAATCAAGACCCCTAGATAGTAACAAACGTATTAGGCAAACTGTGAGCTAAAGAGCACCTTTTACAACTGCCACCAATAGAACTTTCTTAAGTTAGGAAAGTATTCTGTATCCAATTCAGTAGCCACCAGTCTCATGTCACTCTTTAGCACATTGCTAGTGTAACTAAGGGGCTAAATATTTTTATTTTATATGGTGTTAATGAAGCTAAAAGTAAGTAGTGGCATGTAGATGGTGGCTAGCTTAATGAGCAGCATAATTCTTTCTACTGAATAGCATTAAATACTCAGATGACAAGGTGAAACTGTCTGGTAGTCAAAATCTGCCTCCCATATTTATTAGCAAGTAGCCACAGGCAAATCATTGAAACTTTTTGTAATTCCTGGTCTTCTTTTATGAAACAGGGATAATAATATTGCTTATTTTATAAGGCTGACATGGGGATCAAGTAAGGTATAAAGAGTTTACAATAGTGTGTAGTAAGCAAGTACTGCATAAATGCTAATCGTTGTCTTGCTTTGCATTTCTCTAGAAGCAAATCCTGAAACAAGAATTTAAAGGTAAACTGTTTACATGGGAAGTTGCAAGGAGTAAGAGTACAAGGAAGTGAGGAAAGAGAAGGAAGACAGGCATTATAGAGAAGTAATGAGCAGATTACTGCTATAGGTAATTGGTGCTTAGTCCCTGGGACATCCCTTGGGCCACAGTAAAGAACATGTCTCATATTTGCTCCACCCATGGAATACATGTTCATCTACTAATTCCTGCCCCAGCATATTTAACCATCCTATGTGGCCAAACTTCTGTGGCCAGAGAAAATCCCCACCTGTACAGGTAGATTAGGTGCTTTTAGGGTGAGTCGTGTTGTAGGATGCAATCATAAACACTGGCAGAGCACCAAGACAGCCTTCCATAGCTCATAATACCAAACAATGCATTTGCTGTGGCTGACTCACCCTGCAGATAGGAAGGATTAAGTTTCCATCCATAATATACTGTGAGAGATGAGTCATTAGGCTTGTGATAGGCTGCTGTGGTTTCTCCCCCATGTCAAGGTCTTTAAATGGCCTTTTAATCCTAGACCCAGTTCCCTTCAGTACCTCTTGGATCAACAAGCAAATATATAGAAGCATTATTAAGGCCTTCTATTCTCCCACAACAGTAAATCAAGCCTATCAGAAGCCTTTGGTTCCAAGGAAAATAGAAAGGATGTACAGTTTAAATACTTAATCAGGGTGGGTATCTGTGATGCTTTAAATAAGAATAGGTCTCATAACTTCATATATTTGAATATGTGGTCCCCAGTTAGTAGGCTACTTGGAGGAAGTGTGTCACTAGGGTTGGGCTCTGGGGTTTCAGAAGACTCATGCCACTCCCAGTTAGCCCTCCTTGCCTTGTGAATTAAGATGCAAGCTCATAAGTTACTGCTCCAGCACCATGCCTGCAGCCTGCTGTCATGTTCTCCATCGTGACGATCATAGACACTAACTGTAGCCCCAAATAAACTCTTCTGTAAGGTGCTGTGGACATGGTATCTTATCAGAGCAATAGAAAAGTATATAAGACAGAATACCAATCCTAATTTATGGGTACTCATGAATCAATCTATTATTTCTTATTAGATAGACCCTATTTTCTCAAACCTTACATTTTAAAAGTCTTCCTTTAGCCAAGAAAGATAATTATAATAGGCTTACTTAATGTATATCTTCTTTCATGGACAATCTTCTTTGGGTTAAAATTAAGGTTTTTTTTTTCCCCTTGAGTTAAAATTAAGTTTTTGCAATTACTGCTAAAAGAATGGATGATTGTGGCACATCATCCATACATATGGCCTTTCACAATATATTTATAAAACAATGTACTAATCTGGATACTTAGTTGAATATAACAGAATCTTCAAAGCTAATTCAAATAGGACAAGATTGTGCATAAGGTATTGGGTGGTTTGCTCAAGTTGTACTATTTTGTCAGAATAGCTGAGAATGGGAAATTGAAAAGGAAACAAGGATGGTCATATTTCTGAGCCTTAGAAACATAAAAGCAAGGCTGGAAAGGCCTATCTTACTGAGTCATCAGATTGTAGAAGGAAGAACCGCAAGAGAAATGATCACTTTGGAAAGCGTCTTTTACGAGAAATATAGCCCTGCTAATAAAGAAAGAGCCCTCTTTGGGCCAGCAAGATGGCTCAGCAGATAAAGGCCTTCAAGCCTAATAACTGAAGCTATTAGGACTTCCAGGACCCGTAGGGTGGAAAGAAAGACCTTATTTTTGTAGGTTGTCCTCTGACCATTACACTCACACCATGGCACACATATATACAAACACACACACATGTATACACACACAACATAAATCTAATTTTGAAAAAGCCCTCATGACCTAATTACCTCTTAGTAACTCTACCTTTTAATACCATTTTGATGACAAGACCTGAGTCTTGTATGGGACACATTCAAGCTATTCTAGTTTCCTGGCAGGAATTGTGTCTGGATGGTATATAATCAGGAATAATGCATTAAGGAGAAACCAACCTCATTATGAAAATTCTGTAGTATGAAGTCCTCTAGAATCATCTAAAGCAATTTCAGCCCTCAGTAACTTCTGGGTACACAGAACCTGTAGCTTCCTGTGATATAACTGCCACCATGAAGTGCTCCCCTCCTCCTCCATGAATGTCTCTGACTGTTTGACCCTACATTTTCATCCATGACTCTAGCTGGAATAAAAGAAAAACTAGGGAAAACATGTTTTTATTTTTCAAACCTTCATAAAAAAGGCCTATGAGATACTTTTGGATGTGCATTGAACATGCCACACACTGCTTTATTGGATGTTTAATGATTATCTTAAACATATACTAAAAAGAATATTTTCTGTTCAAATATGTTCCCAACTTTTACCCATCTTAGCATATAACACAACTGCTATTTCCCTTTCCTTCCTCTTTATCTACACAGGAGATCCTACTAACTCTACTCTTTCCAGTCCTCAAACATATTCCAAATCCTCACTTTTTCCTCATGTCTATTTGGACCCAGATTAAGGCACTATCTTGGTCACTGTTCTATTGCTGTGAAGCAACACCATGACTATGGCAACTCTTTTGAAAGAAAGCAATTAATTGGGAGCTTTCTTATAATTTCAGAGGTTTATTCCAATTATCATCATGGTGGGGAGGATGGTGGCATACAGACAGGTGCTGGACTAGTAGCTGAGCACTATATCCTCATCTGTGAGGGGAGGAGAGGAAGACAGGGTCTGGCATGGTCTTTTTAAACCTCAGAGCCCATCCCCCAGTGACTTACCTCCTCCAACAAGGTCATACCTCCTAATCATTCTAATCCTTCTCAAATACTGTTGTCACTTCCCAATGACTAAGCATTCAAACATGTGAGCCTATGAGGCCAACTTTTATTCAGACCTCCACAGCCACCATCACCTTCTGCATATTCAACCTCATTTGGTCCCTAACTAGTATCCTGGCTTTGACTAATCTTAGAGGAATCAATAAAAGTACACATTATTTGGAGTCACTTCCATTTTGACAATTTTCTACACAGAATAAAAATATATTTTCTCATAGCTTTTAAGACCTACATGCTCCAGCTTCTGTCCATCTGTGGAGTCCTCCTATCCCTGTCTCTCTTCATGCATAAACCAACTCAAGATTTGTGGGTACTTCAACTCATCCACCATGTCTTTTCTGTCCCCAGAACCTTTGCACTTGCTCATTGCCCTGGCCCTAAATTGTTCTCACTTGCAATTCTCCTTTTCTATGACATACATACATCACCATGTACCACCAGCACTCTTTTGGTGTCTGTGATTAATTGTTGGTCAATGAGGGTCAGTTATCAACTTAGAACTCATTGTTAGACACCTAAAAAGACCTTTACTGAAACTGTAAAAACTTTTCTTCAATAGCTTCATGGGATCATAATATTCCTTTCCAGGATTTATCCATCTTCAGTGTCATCCCTGACAGGTAGTTTGCTCTTCCAGTAGGATGTATAAACTCCCTTCTTGAGTATCCTTCTCATCACACAGAACAGTGCTAAGCACAAAGGCTGGTTGATAGCATCTGAAGACAGATGCAAACACATAAACGAATTTCATCTGAGTGCAACAGGCAGGACCAAGGACAGCACACACAAAAGCTAGAATCCAGACTCTAAAGTACAAAGAGTTTGAGCTGAGTTTGAGTCTTGTTTGTAAGGTAATGGTAGACTCTAGCTTGCATATGAACTTCACTAGCATTAAGATAGCCACTTAATAAAAGGATTTATGATCTTCCATTTAGCAAAAACAAGGGCCATTCTTACTCAGATACAACTTTGTAGAAAAATAAGCATAAAGAAGTTTCACACCACAGTATGAGTGATGGCAACATGAGATATCATTGGAGATTGTTTACTCAAACATCCTTGCCACAGCCCCCTTGAACTCACCGTACCTGCCCCAGCTTCGCCTGTGACTCACAAGTACCATGTGGCAAAGTCCAACAGAGGGCACAGCCTTGACCCTTGCCTTCTTTTTAAAGACCTCTGATGTTCTCATGAGTTATTTTATAATTGAGATCCCCAATTAGTCACCTCATCTATGATCCCTACTTTTCTCTTCCAGCTAAACTCAACCTTCAGCCCACACAATGGAATTGGACAAAATGAGGTAACAGTTTTCTGTGTGACTCACTCTGGCTGATTCTGCTCAGAGAGCACTGTGGGGTGAGTAGCCGGAGCCTAGGCAAATGCTTCAGCCATCCAAGAACTGGCAGGCAGCCCAGGAGACACTCACCTGATGATGGACTTGCCGGATGAAACTTAGAGGAAATGGTTCCCAACAGCTGCAGAAAGAATCTTTTGGCTCATGCACAGCAATGCTCTTCTCAATTAAAAACGCTGTCATCATTCATACTGCAATGTGAAATCCTTTTACATTGTGCTCACATTCTACAAACCTCCTACTCTGGATATTAAAGACAGGACCTTTCTGCACAAGGGCAACATCTCTAAGCTACTGTTGCACCCAACAGTCCCTGTATAGATAGATAGACGTGGTTTGTAGGCTCTGAAGAGGAAAGCACAAGGAGAGATTTCCATAAAGCTGTTTCTCTTTGTTGAATATTCTGAGTAAAGTGGTAAGTGTTTGGAAAGGCTATATTTTCAAAACAGAGTTTTGGTTATCCCTGAGAGATTCCTCCACTTATTTCCAGAGAGATTTTCTCTTAGATGTTGTCAGTTGAACAGATTGGCAGCCAAGCAAAGGTATTCAGAGAGGTTTCCAACTAATGTAGTCAGAGGAGAGTTGCCAGAGAAGCAGGGCTCCTTAGATAAGTAAATTGAAAGATATTTTGGGGATAAAAATAAATCCTTTTTGAAAATGAAAGTTGGAGAGTTGCTGTATATACAAATTGCCCTATTCTGAACAGTTGGCCAGGGCCAACTTTGCAGACCAATGACCTAAGCAAAGATGTTCTCAGACATGCTGGATGGCCCTTCCTCCTAAAACATCTGCCCCATTCCATGACCACAGGGCATCCTATATGGTGTTTGTAATCTTTTTCATAATCCTGGTAGGCTTCCACTGGAACCTCTGGGTTAGGGAGAATTCTGCAAAAGAAAGCTGCGATGTCCATTCTAATGTCAGAGAGGATACTGCTTCAGATCATGAATTCCCAAAATGACCAGCTGTTAGAAACGCAGGGATCAAGAATCCACAAGGCAGGGATCCACCTAAAACTGAAGCATTTCAAGTAACAGATTATAGAACTCACTACAACAACCAAATAAAATATCGAGGGAATAAGTTTTCCATTCCCAATATGGATGGTTAAATGTAGAATTTTGGAACTCTGACTTGATAGTAGACTAGAAAGGCAGCTAGTTTGTCAGTGAAGAAAAAACATGAAAATTTTGGACTACATGTTCAGTTATATACAAGATCCTGGTTCCCAGTTGTAATTATTGGCAATCAATGGTCTGCAAAGAGAAGCTCTAAGAGCCCAGTGGTAGCTGAACTGGCAAGTAGTCAGATGAACATGACAGTTTCAAGACCTGAAGGTGGTAGATGAGATTGTTGAAAAAAAAAAAGTGCTCCCAGATGTGCATGGAACTCCATAGGAGAGCACTCGCCTGGCAGGCACCAGGACCTACATAGAGTTTCTGCACAAGAACAGATACATATAGGATGAGAGGGGAAGGGAGGAAGAAGAGAAGGGAAGAGAAATGATATGCTGCCTTTATGAGACAACGCTACCATTCCAGACTCATGGTTAAAGGCAGGCAAACAGAAACTGTGAGACAGAGGAAGGAAGACTTTTATAATCATTAAAGAACTAACCCCTTCCCCAATAAAAATGCTGAAGACCCTAAGGACTGAAAGCTCTTGGCTAAATTTTAGGTAACTATGCATGCAGTCAGAAGGTTGTTTATGTTTTATAAAATCTTGTTCCCAATTCCACCACAAATCTCAACTCTTCTGTTTACCAATAAAGCAGCCTTGACCCTGAGCTTGTAAATGTAACACAGATGTAACATGTGGGACAGGAGCTCACAGAGTAACATACTGTTTCCCAGGGAATACAGCTTTTTGAATTGGAATAATTTCAATGACACAACAATAATAATGGAAGGCACCATTTATTCCCTAAGCTAAGTGCTAAATCTATATCTATATAACTCTGGATACACCTAAGGTGAGTATTGCACATGTGAGATAGTGCATGTATAAACATATTTAGTACATAGTTTACCAAGTATCTTAGCAGGTACTGAGCATTATTATTGTTGTTGTTGTTTGAGACAGGGTTTCTCTGTATAGCAGAGCCCTGGCTGTCCCATTTTTTGCATAGTTATTTTCTGAAAAATAAAAAATTTAAGAAAACATTCTCAAAAGTGTTAATAAACAATACCTGAATAAGGGCAAATTGATAGTTTTTAGTTATTGTATTAATTCTTAGTAATAAGAGGCAAATCTCACAAACTGATACTCAAGCACCTAAAATACTGAGAAAAATGAATGTATCAAGGTTAGTAACTAAGCTTAATATCTTGATTGGTACAATACAGGATTCCCTGGCTTGAAATAAAAGATCAAACAATTACTTTTGAATTTCCAAAGGTCAGTCAGTTAATGGCTATGCATTCCCATAGAATCCTCTTTTACTTATCATCACTAGCCCCACTCTTCCCCACAAACTAAATATAAAATGTATCTATTAAGTATAGATTCAGAGCAACAGAGTATTCTTGAATGCATTTCAAAACTCAAAACCTCCCCAAATGCACACAGGTCCAAATGGCCTGCCCTAGGTAGAAAGGTGGTTAAATTCTAGGATAGTACCAGGAATGTAGTATGTGCCATGTCCTTGGTAACTAAAAATACAGCCAAGGTGTGAAAGAGTATTGGTGCCGCTCACTCCAGTAACCTTCTAAAGGAATTCATGTTTATTGTTCCTACAGCTTTAGGTTCTGCTATGGGGTGTCAGAGAATCCTGACACACAAAAAATAGATATCTTGGTTGTTGTGTTTGTAGTTTGGGACATCAAGTTCAGAGCCTTGCATATGTGGTAATGATTAGGTGACATGTGAACAGCATAAATTATGAAATAATTCTCAGACCACATAGGAGATCATCCTGCCAGTAAGTTGTATCCACAGCCCCCCAAAGTAGACATGTGGCTTGTAAGAAGGACAACATATTACATTACAAACAACTAAAGGATAGTGATTTATTTGCTTCAAGCAGGAAAGGGATATGTAATAAGGCTCTATGAGTACATGGGTCAATTATTTGGATATGGCTTGAACACCACATTTAGCAGATATTTGTAAGAACCCAGAGAACTCCACAGTTCCTACAAGAAGGGTCATTGACCATCAGACAACTTGGTTGGTATCAGAAAGAATGTTAGTTTGATGTATCCAGGAAGGAAGGAAGCAACCTGAGGCTTAGAGCTCAAGTCAACATCTTAACATTTGAGGACATTTGGAAGGCCCTAATTTTTGCCTTTTTGGTGGATATATTCCTGAATTCTGGTGGCTGTTTTTGTACTTTATGGCCTTTGCTATTCCAGTATTTGATTAATCACTACTAGTGTTGTGACATCAAATATAACCCATGAGCAGCACATAGTTGTTGTCTCAACTTAGAGATTACTCCTGTGTAGCAGCCTACATGGTCATGGAGGAAATAGAAAATGATATCTGCTAATAGAGAAGTCAATAAGCCTAGAAACTCAGAATGAGGATGGTGCAGTTGTTTAAGAGACAAGGAAAATGAGTGTTAGGAGTAAACACTCACTAATGAAATATTCATAGAGACAGCTGTTCTCAGGACAAAGGTCTATGGAAAGTTAAAAGATCATGTTGGTGTGTTCCATTCAGAGGAAATTCTACCACGAAGACAGAAACTATACCTGCAACAAAGTTTATGGAATAGAAATAAAGTGGCATAGCTAGAAGAACGAAGCATGGATGTCTGTGCTAAAGGAGTTGGTGGTGAGAAAACTTCATGGATGTCAAATCTGTAGAGTAAATGGATAAAAACAAACAAACAAAATCCCTTGGGTTTTCATATGTAGGTTTCTGCAACCATTTTTGGATTCACAATTATGGCCTCTGCTCTGACTAAAATGCAGTGCAATTTTTCATTCAAAATCACAATATTTGGTAATGAGTTGGTGACATGTGAACAACAGCATAAATTATGAAATAATTCTCAGAGTCCAATGTTCAGTTTGTCTTTACACTAATTGTGTTTTGGAGAAGGGAATGATGGTTTCATGAGAAAAAAATCAATTCATTTTTTTAAATAAACAGATAAACAATCAGGTTAAAAACAGATATATGGCCACATTCCCTTCTTCACATCTTCTGACACAATGAATGGGGTTATAGGTTGAATATTTGGATCCTCACCCTCATGTGTACATTAAAGCTTTAACTGTAATATGCTGGTATTTGTAAATGGAGCCCTTGGAAATAGGTAGGTTTAGGAGCATTGATGAGGGGAACACCCATGACAAAGATATTTATGTGTCCTAATAAGAAAGAAAGGCACCAGAGCTCTCCCTGTGTCCTGATGCAAACAGTGGGTATGAGTCCACAGCAAGATGATGTATGCCTGCAAGTTGAGAGAAGAAGCCCAGAATGGGACTCACCCTCCCAGGATCTCCATCAGACATCTCAATTTCAGGATTCATGAAAAATAAACTTTTATAATTTGTCTACTAGGATATTTTGTTATTCAGTCCAAAGACTAAGATAAACATCATCTGCAGTAGTATTACACTCATTCTTATACCTATCCTCTCTGAGTTGTTTTAGTGTGATTTTTGCTGGCCAACATGGAACAAGCAGATTAATCCTTAACCACTATTCCTCAGCACAGTAAGTTGGGGCACAGTTATGCTTACATCCACCAAGGAGCAAATGCAAGCCTAGTAATGGCATCTTGGAACTCATCCAAGAGGACTCATAAATGCCCTAGGTTCATCTACAGGTCATGATTCATAATTGGTCTCCAGGGTTTTTGTAAAGAGGCTTATGTTTACATTCAGATTGATGACACAGCATCTCTAACCCATGCTAAATAGGTTTGGGACAACATAGAGCACACTAAAATCCCTGTGGTGGATATATTGCCTGAAAGCTCTTTTAGTTCACCACTCTCAGGGGCTTCACATTGTAAATCACCAGCTCTACAGAAATCCATCAAAGAGACCAGCTTTAGATGAGTCCATAGAAATCTGGGATAGAGCTGACATGTGAGACTGTTTCTACAGGCCAGTGGCAAGTTTTACCCTTTCCACAAATATCCACATCCTAACATTTGCCCAGCATTTGGAAATGTTCCTCACTGTGCTGCTTTGAATATGCTCAGCCCAGGGAATGGCACTGTTAGGAAGGGTGGCCTTGTTGGAGTAGATGTGGAGAAAGTATGTTAGTTACTGTGGGTATGGGCTTTGAGATCCTCATCCTATCTGTCTGGAAGTCAGTCTTCTCCTAGCTGACTCTGAACGGGGACACTGCCATGCTCCCACCTTGATAATAACAGACTGAACCTCTAAACCTGTAAGCTGGTCCCAGTTAAATGCTGTCCTTTATAAGAGTTGCCATGGTCATGGGATCTCTTCACAGCAGTAAAACCCTAAAGAAGACAGCAGTTGGTACCAGAAGCTCACTTTGGCGACTGCCTCAGGAAAGGGGTAGAGAAAATAATAGTAGAAAGGACCTCTGAAAGCTGATTTTTCTCTGGTGACAGAGTAGTACCACCTGCTGGCTTCCAAACAATGCTCACAGAGAGGTCCATATAAAAAGAATGGAGGAGAGGAAGGCTTCAAGCACAGGCCCTCCTGGTGATTCCCTAGCTTCCATTTTATAGATGAACTGACCAGTCCTAGAGATCATGAGATTGCATATAATTCTGTGTTGTTATCTCAGCTTCTAACTCCCAGATCCCCTCCATTTCAACTGTTCCTCCCAGCCTCACGATCTCTGCTCCTTTGATTCAACATCAGCCCTCCCACGACCAAAAATCTATTGGACCTCCCAGTCTGGATGGACAGACAGCACAACTCAAATCCATAGATCAAAATCCTATGATGAAGGACTAGATGATTATAGAGAGAAGATGCAATATTATCCTTTAAGCACATGTCTGACCTGAAGGGAATCAAGATCACAGACAGCCAGAAGCCACCAGAAGACAATCCAGAAAGGATTCTCCCTCCGAGATCTTCAATGATGCAGCCAAGGAAGGATGGCTCCAGGTCCAACCACTTGTCACAGATAAGGGCAAGTGAGTCGGTGTCACTATTAGGCCATGGAAACAGATGGATGTTGTCCTTAGAGGCCATTCACTTCACTTGTATAGAGACAGAAGAGAGCAAACAAAAACATCAGAGGAAGAGCAGCCCACCAGTGTCAACACATGCCTGAGAGACATCTCTTACAGTGAGACCAAGAGGAGGAATGTGTTCTGACTTACCACATCTGACTCTGAGTGCTTGTTCTAGGGTGAAGACAGGGACAATATGTTAGCATGGATCAAGACCATTCAGGAAAGGAGCAGCCTAAATGAAGAAAACATCTTGAGGATTTGGTTTTACATTAAGGCATGTCATCGTTTAATGCCCCAGAGTCTGCAATTCATTTTTCATATAAGGAAGAAGAGAATGGAAACAGGAGGAGAGCAAAGGAACTGATTGGAGCTGATGGGTACCATGAATATTAAACAGGCAAAAGAAGAAGAACTGGTCTCAGAGGCTGGGTTATGCACAGGTGGGAGACATATAAAAGTCAACAGAGGAAGTGCCATAGGAAAGCCCTATTCCCAAGTAACTGCTCTTATTCAGAACAGTGGCAACACAATGGAGCTCAGTGTTACGCCAAAGGATGAAGACATTCACTAAATGGCATATTCTTAAGATGCCTACCTGAAAGGCAAGGAAGCATACAGTGGAGATGCCCATAACATACCTGAACCTCCATCAGTTCGCTATGCCTGGCTCCCATCCACTCCTTCAGCACAGCCAAATATTTGATTACTGATCAAATTACATTGTTGATCAAACAGCAAACCAGTACAGCAGTCCTGACATAACCTGACAGGGCCTATAGAATGGAAATATAAGTCCCTCCATCACCAACAGATGCTGCAAAGTGAAACACAGCAGTGAAAGTGTGAGGACCATCACTGTGCCTTCTGGGAAGGTAGTAGACTTGCTACCCAATAGAAACAACCCTTCAGGTCCTTCACATAGAACTGAAGAAGAAAGGTATGGTGCAAATGAGCAGGTCTCTTTAAAAGCAGTGAAAAGGGAAATAAAAAGCTCAGCACGAGCTTGCCCACGTAAGCCTGGGATTGAAAGAGTTAAATCAAAGCAGAGGCAAGCAGCCAGGGACTGACAGGTCAGGGAGACATAAACCATAGAGATAGGGTAAAAATGCAAGGACATATCCACGGCCCAGGCCTGCAGGGACATGTCGGGGTGGACATTGACTAATGGGCCACCTGGTCCTCTTAAGATATAGTTGAAGGTCAACTAGAAACTCTGAGTAGCACTCCCCTTTTAGGAATTTTCCACTCTGTTCTACACGTACTAGTTGATATTTGAACTGGCCAATCATATATAGACACACTGATTCCTTTGTTTCCCCAGACCTTTTTCCTATATAAACCCCTAACCCCTGAGCCTCGGGGACGATTCCTTGTCTCCTGCGTGAGATTGGGGGTCGAACCGGAGCTCCGAATAAAATGCCTCATGTGATTTACATCAAGATGGTCTCTCGTGATTCCTTGGGTGCACGTCCTCCCAAGATTTGAGTGGGGATCTCTCCACAGGGGTCTTTCAGCAGCATCAAGATTTACAAAGCAGTCAACAGTTCCCACTGCTCATTTGATACATCAGACCATTGGAAACTTTCGGAATTTTAAACCTGGAAATTATAGTGGACATTCAGAAGGAATCTCAAGTAGTAGATTTCAAGCCATGGTTTCTCCTCCTGTGTCTGTCAATCACTATTCTGCAAACTCCCATCAGTACATAGACTGGAAAAATTATAAGACTTATAAAGAAAACATTGGTAATAGGCAATTGCACATAGATTGTCAGAGGATCCTGGTGAGACTGAACAGCTGACAAGCTACATCTCAGAGTGCAGCAGACTATACCCAGGTGGTACCCACCCGTACTACTATGCAGGTATGTCAAAGCACCTCTCCTGATCGAGTGGCCCTGTTCAGAAAGCAGCTAGAAGACTGGCTTCCAGGCAGCTAGGACAAGGATCTCAAAGCCCACACCTACAGAGACACACTTCCTCTACACCTTCTCCAACAAGGTCACACCTCCTAATAGTGCCACTCCCTGAGCCAAGCATATTCAAAGCACCAGACTCACTTTACTGTTCAAAGCAAGCCCCTGAACTAGGTATTTGTGATGGTAAACACTGTTGGCTTGACTGAATCTGGAACCAACTAAGAGATGTGCCTGTGGGTGGGCCTGTGAGGGCATTCCCAGGATGGATTAAGGCAGTGGGAGAGACCTTCCCGCAGAGTAAGAAGCACCTTTCAGCAGCAGCCTAGAGTACTCTAATGGTAAAACAGGCCTGCTTGGCCTACTGACGGTTTCACTCCTGGCTGATAGATGATCACAGCTGCCACCATCCTTCACTGACATCAGAACCCAATGTCTTTGGCCTTTCCACATGGACCAAAGACCAGCAACAACCCAGGAAGCCTTCAGGACTTGGGCACCCAGTTGGGGCTTCTAATGCACCCAGCCTTACAGACTGAGCAGCTAACAAGATTTTAGCCTGTCAAGTGTGCAGAGAGCCACTGTTGGATTCCCTAACTCACATCATGTAAGCCAATTGGCTAAATATATCGCCATCATATATATGCATTCTATTGATCCCCTTCCTCCAGATAACCCCAACTAGTCCAGTGTCATGCAGTTTTCTTAAAAAATAAGTTTATTTCAGTGACCCATGTCAGGAAAAGTTGCTGACTTTTCCAAACCCCGAATCTGTTTACTAATCCCCAAACTGGGTCATTATAGGTCCCTGCCTTTATCTGTAAATATGACAGCATACTTGACTGTGTCAAATAGCTTTCAGTGTCTATCTAGATGTTTATGTGTTTTCTGATCTTACTGTTAACATTTTATATTGCATTTATTGATCTGCATATTTCAAACTACCCTTGGAGGAAACTGGTTGCCATGTATGGTATTCTTTTAAAGGTTTATGTTATTTTTAATTTGTGTGTGTGTGTGTGTGTGTGTGTGTGTGTGTGTGTGTACATATAATTCAGTACCTATGAAAGCCAGGAAAGAGTATCATAGCCCCTAGAACTGAAGTTATGGGCAGTTTTGAGCCAGCCAGTGTGAGTACTAGAAACTGAACTCTTGCCCTTTGGGAAAGAAGCAAGTGCTCTTAACCCTTAAGCCACTTCTCTAGTGTCCATGCCTGAGAATCTTTATGTGTTACTAACTTTGATGGTCAGTGTTTTGTTGTTGTTGTTTTCTTCTAAATAGGGTCTCATTACATATCCCTGGCTGACCTGGAACTCATTATATAGACCAGGCTGTCATCAGAATCATGAGAGGCCCACCTGTCTCTACCTCTGGAGAGTTAAAAGGCCTGTACCACGATGCCTGATGTGGTTTGCAAATATTTCATTAAGAATGTTTTCACCTCTGTCATCAGGGTAATTGTAATTCCCCTCCTTTTTAGCATATCAGTAACTAACTGGCTTTGGTATCAAGGTAATGGTGGCTTGGAAGGATGAGTTTGATGATGTTTGTTGCCTTGCTGATTAGATCTTCCTTAAAAGTCTGGTAGAAGTCAATAGTGAATCTATCTGGTCCTGGGCGTTTCCTTGTCTGGAGGCTTTTAATTACTGCATCAGTGTCACTGCTTGTTATGGGCCTGTGTAACCAGTTTATATCTTCTGACTTTAATTGTAGTTATACATGGTTTAAAGTTTATCCATTTCTTCTATATTTTCAATGTGCTGAAATAAGTTTCCAAAGCATTCTTTTATGATTTATATCTCATGGGAATCTGTAATAACAATTTCATTTTTAGCTCTAATTTTATTAATTTGGTTCTTCTCTGTTGTTCTTTTGGTTACTTTGGCTAGATTTGTCACTCTCATTAGTTTTTTTGTTTTTGTATTTGTTTTTTTTTCAAATATCAACTCCTTGCTTGATTAATCCTGTCTTTCTTTTTCCTCTGTGCATAGTATTCTACTAAGACTTTTCTGTGGTTAGCTGTCATGAATTACTTTAATTTGTGCTTTCCTTAAACTATTCATATTCTTCATCAATTTTAAACAGACAACTTGGTTGCCAGTTACTGACTTTTAGTTTGAAACATGCTTCTGTGCTGCTAGTGACAGATGTGAAGCTGTGCTGTTTGCGCCTCAATGGCATGGCGTTTTTCCCTTACAGATTTCAGCAATGTCTCTGAACTGTTGTTTGCCTTGACTAAGGCACACTGTAGATGGGTCCTCTCCTCACATCTGTTGGGGACTAGATGCTTCTTGTGTCTAAGTGTCTGTTTCTCTAGGTTTGGGAAATCCACACCGATCACTTTACTGAGTTTGTTGTATAAATCTGACTTTATCTCACCTCTCTCTCACACTCCATGGATTCTTGCATTTCTTGTTTTGACTATTCCCAGACTCCTTGGCAGTTTTGGTCATTTTTATTAACTTTTCTTCCTTGTGTGTCTATATGTGTAATTAACTTCACTTTGTCCTCCGGTCCTCAAAATGTGTTCTTGTGTTTGTTTTTCTCTGTTGATGGGTCCTACTGTGGTTTTGTTTTATTTTTAATTAATTCATTAATTTTTTACACTCCATATTTTATTCCCCTCCCTGTTCACTCTCAGACTGTTTCATATGCCATACTTCCTCCGTACCCCCCTGTCTCCACATGGATATTCCCACTCCCCACCCCACCTGACCTCTAAACTCCCTGGGACCTCCAGTCTCTTGAGGATTAAGGGTATATCACAACCATATTCCAAGAGATTTAACATTTTTCTAGTTATTTCAAGAAAGATTTTGTTCAATATAGATAAATACATGGAATTTTTCAGAATTAGAGGACTGGGTGGGTTGCAATTTGACATTATTCAGAGTTAAAGAATCTTTAAGCCATATGTCCTGGATTTTTTAAAATTAATTAATTAACTTATTTTTTATACTCCATATTTTATTCCCTCCCTGCCCACCCTCCAACTGTTCCACATCCCATACCTACCTCCTCCCCACCCCTTGTCTCCATGGGCATGTCCTCATCCCCACCCTTCCTGACCTCTAAACTCCCTGGGGCCTCCAGTCTCTTGAGGGTTAGGTGCATCATCTCTGAATGAACACAGATCCAGCAGCCCTCTACTGTATGTGTGTTGGGGGCCTCATATCAGCTGGTGTATGCTGCCTGTTTGGTGGTCCAGTGTTTGAGAGATCTCAGGGGTCCAGATTAGTTGAGACTGTTGGTCCTCCTTCAGGATTGCCTTTCTCAGCTTCTTTCAGCCTTCCCTAATTCAACAACAGAGGTCAGCTGCTTCTGTCCATTGATTGGGAGCAAATATCTGCACTTGACTCTTTCAGCTGCTTGTTAGGTCTTCCAGAGTGCGGTCATGCTAGGTCCCTTTTTGTGAGCGCTCCATAGCCTCAGTAATAGTGTCAGGCCTTACGACCTCCCCTTGAGCTGGATCCCCTGTGCCAATGAGTTCAAGGCTTGATAGCTCCATGTTCTATCATCAAGTTTCCAAAACATTGTAGACTATTCCCACTGCTCCTGGATACCCTCCAGAATTTGGTGGCAAAATGTTATTAGTGAAAAATCTTTTAATTTTGCAGTAAGTTTTCCTTATAAAATACAGTTCTGTCACTTTCAGAAACATAGTAAAGCTGTTGCTATCATTTTTATTTTACGCATATTATGATTACATACATATTTTAAATGTTTATAGATTATTGACTATCAACACATCCTATTAATTTTAATTTTTAATACTTCATCAAATAAGGTACTAGATAGTGATCGTTTACATGGCTGTTAGAAATAATGCATTTATACGTGCTGTGATTTGGAAAAAGAACCATAGATATAGTGTTTGAGTTGCCACTTAGATATGCAACTATCACCTGTGCTGGGTGTGGGTGTGAAATGGCATAACAAGAACACCCCCTAGTGGCCGCAGTTATGGCAGATAGACACTCAACCAGGACACCTGCAGAACCAGCTGCCCCTGTGACTACAGCAAAGCCAGAATGCTGCTCTAACACAGAAGCCAGGCAGTCAAATCAGAGACGGAAAGGAAGCAACAGGTCCTAGAAGATGCAAAGATAGGTCATTGCTGGGGCAATTCACAATTATACTTTGAAAAGTGCATGGAGGTAACAGTATTCCTTAAAAGCACAACTCTGATAAATATCAGCTCTAGTGAACTCTGAGCAGGCCTATAAACAGATTAAAAAGTAATGTCTTAATAAAAGGAAGAAAAGGCCAAGGAAAGAGCGGCCATGACTAATAAGGTTTTTTTTTTAATTAGATATTTTCTTTACTTACATGTCCTATGATATCTCCTTTCCCAGTTTCCCCTCCAAGGAAAAAGAAAAAAAAAAAGAAAGAAAAAAAAGAAAAAAAAACAACAAAATGAAAACAACAACAAAAAAACCTGTTTCCTCTCCGATCCCCCTTGGCCATCCTCTGCTACATATGCTGCTGGAGCCATTAGTCCCACCATGAGTACTCTTTGGTTGGTGGTTGAGTCCCTAGGAGCTCTGAGGGTACTAGTGAGTTCATATTGTTGTTTGTCCTAAGGGGCTGCAAACCCCTCAGCTCCTTGGGTCCTTTCTCTAGCTCCTTCATTGGAGACCCTGTACTCAGTCCAATGGATGGCTGTGAGCCTCTACTTCTGTATTAGTCAGGTGACTAATAAGTTTTCAGAGGTAGTACAATCTGATATTTTATATTTATGAACTTTGGAGTCAAGACTGCCTGGACTTGATACTAGATTGGCCAATAGCTAGCTATATGGCAAGATTCCAGCTCTCCCTATGATTTTGTGAGGAACCTGCATTGCAGAGTACCAGTAATGATATAAGAATTACAAGGTTGGCAAGATGGCTCAATGAATAAAGGTTCTTGCAGCTAAGCTTGATGACCTGAGTTCCCACCTTGGATCCCACAAGGTGATAGAAAGAATCAACTTACTTTTTTTTTTTTTATTAGATATTTTTTTATTTACATGTAAATTTCTCCC
>NW_022196904.1:103504754-103578338 GCF_008632895.1 Mastomys coucha | reverse complement strand
TGGAATCTCAGGGTTGTTTTGATTTGCATTTCCCTGATGACTACGGATGTTGAACATTTCTTTAGGTGGGACCTCATAAAGTTGCAAAGCTTCTGTAAGGCAAAAGACACTGTCAATAGGCCAAATCGGCAACCAACAAATTGGGAAAAGATCTTTACCAACCCTATATCTGATAGAGGGCTAATATCCAAGGTATACAAAGAACTCAAGAAGTTAAACTCCAGAGAACCAAATAACCCTATTTAAAAATGGGGTACAGAGCTAATCAACTTACTTTTTTACCCTTGTCTCTTTTTATCTCTTTCTCACACACACATTTAAATAAATAAGTAAAAATCTTTAAAAATTAGCATATTGTTCTTTGAACAGTGTTTGGCTCAAAGTGGAGGTTTTCTACAGCCAGCTACTACTACTATAACATTTCCCTCACCAGTGTATACAGTTTCTATTTATAAACACTTCAATGTTTTATTTACTTTTATTATTTTATGGTTTGACTTTTCTGCCCTAGGTCTCATGCCAGTAAAAACTTCAGTCTGTTTTGTGCACTAATTATGCTTTCATTGCCTAAAAAGTATCTGGCACACAGAAGGTGCTCAGTAAATATTTGAATATTAAATATCCAAAATAAGTGTACAAATTAATGTGTAAATAAAGTAATAATTCAATCAATGGCCAAAGAAATGGAAATTAATAACAGAATTTCATTTTACAGTTACCATGCTTAAAGATTAACTCTAGAAATAAATCAAAGTGTCAATCATTAGTGGGAGGGATGCAGCTCAAGCACAAGAGAACTTGCCAGATGTGCATACAAGGCCCTGTATTTGATTTCCAACACCATAAAAATGTCAATCATCCTTGTTAAATAATTGAATAAAATCACTTAAACCAGAGGCTAAAATGAGGCTTCTAATAAAAATGAAGATGAATTGACATGACCCATTACAGATAAAGGAGCCAAACCCCAGAAAGTCAGGCAGTCCTTCCCTGCCAGAATTAAGCATGCTTACTCTATGTTTAAGCCTCAATAGCCAGAAGCCTAAGAAGAGAGACAGGTATACGTCCTACAATAGTGACCCAGATTCTACTTAAGGAGTCTAACTGCTGCCCAGTTCTCCTAAGTTCTCTCCTTCTGATGTAGCAAGGAACAAAAAAAGTGGGGAGAAAGAAGTTGAAACTCTGACCTCAGAACTAAGATAAAAATTATTTTGTGGTGCCTGGAATTCAGCTATCTTTCCCAGCTCCACCGCACAAGCTCAGTTATTTTCAGGTCACATTTTAATGATTCTATAATCTTCATTAAGTAATATTCCCAGACATTATAGATTTCTGACTAACTAGATCCAAGTAATAATTGCAGTAAAAAGTCCTCTAAAATGAATAATAAAAATAATAACATCATAAAATATTAACTAAGTATTTACTACATGCTCGTCATCATTCTAAAGTTTTTGTAAATTGAATTATGTAAATCTTATTGGGACTCAGAGAGGTCAAGGCATGTATCCAAAGAGTATAGTTAGTAAACAATGATCATGAACTCCAGCCAGTGCTGCCTTATGCCAAAGCCTGTAGAGCACCAACTCCTTTAAATTACCACCAGTCTCAACATAAGGTAAACTACCTACACAGCCCTTCTTTACCTAGCTTATTTTTCTATGTGAATAGCTGCATGTTGCATTCACACTCTTACCAAATTTTACTACCTAATGCAATATAGTCCCAGACACTGCTGTAAATTAGGAAAGTCTACAAATTAAGAAGTGTGACAAACTAGAATATATTTCACAAAGGTAAATACTGGAATCAAAAGCCACTAAACAGTGTATAGGATAAGAAGATAAGGAAGTAGGGTTAAGTTTAGTCTGTGCTTCTTGCTCATGACAGGCCAAGCAATTATGATTTGAAATTTTAAGTTCAAATCATAGATCTTAAAGTTCATTTCAAAGAATAATTTTAATCACATTGTTTAGAAATTAAGCACCCTATTTCTGGAAGCATTTCATCAAAGACTAGGAGGGATGTTAGAGAAGACCAAGTTTTATATTAGGTAAGAGATGTGTCTCCCTCGGACCTGTGAAACCTAACCAGGTTCATTATCCTGCTCAGTGCTGAATGAGAAAGATTAAAAATAAATTCCTCAAAACATTTTTGTATTTATTTTAGAAGACTATATTTTTATTTTGAGATGGCATTCTACTCAACTTGTACACATTTAACATGGTTATAACTATTCTAGCAATTGTTTGCTTATTTGTTTATTAACTTTATTTGGAAAATAAAAATCAAGTGATATTACTTAGTAAGAAATTTACACATTACTTTTGTTACCAACTATATAGTCTCAAAGTCTAATAACCAGTAGACTAGATAATAATTTAAAGATGATTCCATAGAGTCATTCCCTGAGGATGATATATATCACAGGTTGCATATCTACCATCTCATTTAATTCTTACACCTGGGTTAATGGTTGCATTCCCTCCAGGGACATAGGACTTAAGTAATAAGCCCCAGGACCATATGACTGACATATATAATGGAGTAAGAATTGAAATCGAGGCCACTTGTCTCTGGGAGTGATTTTAATTTTAAAAATCATAAAATGTGAAAATTAAAAATGCTAAATACGTTCCTTCATCTTTAAAAATCTGAAACAAAACAGCAAATATATGATTACTCAAAATGCAGCATTCAATAAACAGTTAATAGTGGGAGTGAGTCCAGGTGCTATCAAGAGAGTATGAACTTTACACATGTAAAAATTAAAGAACTCTAACATCAGGTAATAGCACGTGAGGGAAGAATTGGCCTCAGTGTGTTTTAAGCAGAGGAGGAAAGAAAGCTTCAGTAAACTCCATAGATACACAGTCAAGAACTCTGAAATCACACACTTTAAAGTGGGATCTGTAAGCCAGGTGGCAAACAGATGCTGAACTTGTGTTCACTAGAGGAAAAAGAAGCCTGTCTCCAAGCCTCAAGGGCTTCTCCAACCATCCTGAGTATCAGTGAGATCAGAAATAGATCTGGGTAGATCTCTGTGTTAGTAAATTCATGCCGCATTACACAAGAAAGCAGGGGCGCTACCATTCTAGAAATGGGCTTACTATCTAAGAAGACAAGGCTAACTGTGTGTAAATATGAGCAAGGTGGTTGAAGAGACAAACCAACAGGGCTTGAGTAATCAGAATCCCTCAGCACCAGGCATCACTTGTCCAGGAAAGATCATTCCAATTTGACTGCTTTCCACACTCTTAGAGCAGTAGAGGCAGTTAGGAGGAACACAGCCATTGCTTGAGCATTTCTCAGCAGGCCTTCATTTATAAACCTCTAGTCAAAACAACCCAAAGGAAACACTAGAGATGAAAAGAGATTATTATCATAGAAACCATTAGAACCTAGGTGATCACTAGGGAATAAAAATTATGTTCCAATAGATTTAAAAATCTAGAAAAAGTGTTAACTTTTCAAAACATAACATACAAAAATTGAATCAAAATTGAACCAAAAATACATAAGTCTAAGATATATTATGAGAATGAAGCAATAATATTTTCCTTACAAATCATACACAAGGATCAGACAGATTCACTGTTCAATTCTAACATCCCTCAAAGAACTAGCACCGAAAATTCTCCAACTATTCTGCAGAATAGAAAAGGAAGGCATTTCCTAACTTATTATACAAAGATAGTGTTACCCTGATAACTAACCCAGATAAAGATATACCAAAAGCAAAAGAAAACTATAGGCAAATATCTTTGGTGGACAATACAGAAAATTCTCAACAAAATACTTGAAAATAAAACTCAACAACACTCAAAACTACCACACACAAAGAACAAGATGGTTTAATACCAGTTATACAAGGATAATTTAATATATGCAAACCAATAAATTTAATGGAGCAAATTAATACTTTAAAGATAAAAACTATAAAATCATTTCATTAAACCCAGAAAAAAAATCTATGACAAAATTCAGTAGTGCTTCATAAGAATAGCACCAAAGAAACTAAAAACAGAAACAACATTCCTTGGAGCTGGGACAATGTTTCAGAGTTAAAAGAATTTGCTGCTTTTAGAGAAGAGCTTGTTCAGCTTTCAGCACCACATGGCAGCTCCCAAGCATCTCTTAACTTCAGCTTCAGGAGATCTGTGACCTTTTCTTATCTCTACAGGAACCTTTGGTGCACACACACACACACACAGGCCTTCACACAAATGCTTAAAAGTAAGTAAATCTTTTTTAAAATTTAAAAATATAATAAATACAATCAACATAAGAAGTATATTTAATAACAATAGCCAATATTGCACTGAATAGGAAAAAAACTGAAAGCATTTTATCCAAAAACAAGAATAAGAGAAGGGTTTATGCTCTCACTATTCTTGCTCAATGCAGTGCTTGAAATCTTGCCTTAGCAACAAGATGAAGGAGGAGGAGGAGGAGGAGAAGTGAATAAGGAGGAGGAGAAGAAAGGGATATGAATGCAACAATAAAAAGTAAAAATATCCTGTTTGCATTACTTTATTGCTGGTGGGATTGCAAACTGGTACAACCACTCTGGAAATCAGTTTGGCGGTTCCTCCAGAAACTGGACATAGTTCTACCGGAGGACCCAGCTATACCACTTCTGGGCATATACCCAAAAAATACTGCAACATGTAACAAGGACACATGCTCCACCATGTTCATAGCAGCCTTATTTATAATAGCCAGAACCTGGAAACAACCCAGATGTCCCTCAACAGAGGAATGGATACAGAAATTGTGGTACATCTACACAATGGAGTACTACTCAGCTATTAAAAACAATAAATTTATGAAATTCTTAGGGAGATGGAGAGATCTGGAGAATATCATCCTGAGTGAGGTAACCCAATCACAAAAGAACAAACACGGTATGCACTCTCTGATAAGTGGTTATTAGCCCAGAAGTTTGAAATACAGGAAGAACAACCCATAAACCACAAGAAACTCAAGAAGAAGGAAGACCAAAAGGTGAGTATTTCATTCCTTCTTAAAAGGGGAAACCAAATACCCATGAAAGGAGTTGCAGAGATTAACTATGGAGCAGAGACTGAAGGAAGGACAAGCCAGCCTAAATATAGCTATCTCCTGAGAGGCTCTGACAGTACCTGACTAATACAGATGTAGAGGCTCACAGCCATCCATTGAACTGAGTACACGGTCCCCAGTGAAGGAGTTCGAGAAAGGACCTATGGAGCTGAGGGGTTTGCAGCCCCTTAGGACAAACAACAATATGGACTAACTAGTACCCTCAGAGCTCCCAGGGTCTCAACCACCAACCAAGGACTGCACATGGAGGGGTCTGATTGTTCTGGCAGCATGTGTATAGTAGAGGATTGCAAATTCAATCATCAATGGGAGGAGAGGACCTCAGCCCTGTGAAGGTTCTGTGCCCCAGTGTAGGGGAATGCCAGGGCCAATAAGTGGGGGAGGGTGGGGTGGTAGGCATGGGGAGGGGGGAGGCAACAGTGGCTTGTTCTTGTTTTAGTTTGTTTGTTCGTTTTTTGGAGGGGAAACTGGGAAAGGAGAAATTTACATGTAAATAAAGAAAATATCTAATAAAAAAAAAAGACAAAAGGAAAAAAATATCCTGTTTGCAAGTGAATATCCTACACATAAAAGAACCTAAAGAATATACCAGAAAGTACTTAGATACAGCAAATATTTTTACTATGTTAGCAGGATGTGAGACTATTTTTAAAAATCTGTAGCTTTTCTATATAACCACAAAAATTGCAAAAAAAAAAAACAAATTAAAATCAATTCATTAAAGAATACCTATGAAAAAACTTAAAATTTGAGATGACATTACGAGATAAAAAGCCTTCCCTCCCATGTTTGTGGATCAGAATTAATGTAATAAAGTGGATATATCTTTAAAAAGTTATAGTTATATATAGATTCAAGGTAATACTTAACAAAATTCTAATGGCACTCTTTACAAAAATAGAAAAACTATCCAAACACTCATATGAAAATACAAATATCCTGGGGCTGGGGCTGGTGAGATGGCTTGGTGGTTAAGAACACTGACTGCTCTTCCAGAAGTCCTGAGTTCAATTCCCAGCAACCACATTGTGGCTCAAAACCATCTGTAATGAGATCTGATGCCCTCTTCTGAAGTGTCTGAGAACAGCTACAGTTTACTCACATTCATTAAATAAATAAATAAATCTTTAAAAAGAAAACACAAATATCCTGAATAGTCAAAATAATTAATTGAGCAAAAAAAGTATGCCAGAGATGTCACAATATATGATTCCAAACTATATTACAGAGACATAGTAACACAAACAGTATGGCATTGACATAAAAAAAAAAAACCCAAAGAATAGAATTGAAGATCTCACAATAAGCCCAAAGAGCTACATCCATCCAATTCTTACTAATCAGACTAAATGCATACATGGGGATAAAAGACAATGTCTTTAATAAACGGTTCTGGGAAAACTCAATATCAACAGGTAGAAGACTGAAGCTATATTCCTACCTTTCACTATGTACAGAAATCAACTTGGAATGGACCAGCTACTTTAAGACAGGGGAAACATATCAAAACATAAGCACAAGCAAGAATATTCTGAATAGGATTCCCAAAACTCAGAAAATAAGAGCAAGTACTGACAAATTGGATTGCATCAAATTTTAAAGTTTCCACAAAAAAGAAGGGATGGTAAGATTGTAAAAGTCAGAGACTTAGGAATTTTGCTGTGAGACTGTGTCTCTTAGTACTGTCAAAAGCTATACCTATACAACCAGCATGGCTGCCTAAGCATGAGTTGAACAAGAACAACAATATACATGTCAAAATGGACAGAGGTATGAGCATGGGGAGCCCATGAGGCATTAGCCTTACACAAAGAGTGACTGGCAACTACGGAATGCTGAGAACAAGAGAAATAGTTTTCCCCATGAAAGAGCACACCATACGGTCCACCTATAGTATTTCTGCATATGCATCCAAAAGAATCTAAGGCAGTTTTTACTAAAGAGATATTTGCATATGGATGTTTATCACTGCACTGGTCTTAAGAACACAAGTCTAGGTGTTCAACGATAGATGAGCATGCAAAAAAAAAAATGTGATAGACACACACACAGTGGTGTTTTATTCATCCATAAAGAATTAAATTGTCAGCCTGGCAGTGGTGGCACACACCTTTAATCCCAGCACTTGGGAGGCAGAAGCAGGCGGATTTCTGAGTTCAAGGCCAGCCTGGTCTATAGAGAGAGTTCCAGGATAGCCAGGGCTACACAGAGAAATCCTGTCTCAACAAACAAACAAACAAACAAACAAAGAATTAAATTGTCATTTGCAGGAAAATAAATGGAATCAGAGTGCATCATGATAAGCAAAATAAGCTAGATTTACAAAGAGAAATATGTACACTTACTCTCACATGGAAACTTTAGAGGGAAAAAGACATGAAAGTAAAGGTGTGCTATTGCTAATGTGTACCAGGTGAAGGGAAGGGATAGTACAGGAAGAAGTGTTGGGAGGGCAAATATAATCAAAGTAAGTTAAAATATGTATGAAATTCATTAGTTTGTACAATTACTATATGCTATTTAAAAATCAACCATCCTTTCTCAATCAAACAGGCAAGAAAAGGAAAGGAAATGTTTCAGTTAAAGAGCAAAAGTTTGCTAAGTTGATAAAAAATTTCTACTCATAAAAGAGTTCTGCTTAATTATAAAGCATTAGAGGCATTCTCACTAATACCAGGAACAAACATTGCAACTATTCAAAATCATAAATAATTTATGAATGCAAGAAAGATAAAAGGGCAGATGGTGAGAAGCAGGAGATAAAGTGTCATTGTGGTATATGCTTCTGCTTAAAAGAGAATGAAATGTGAACTACCCGAGCTACTGAGAGTTAAAGAGACGCTGATAAAAAACTAATGGCTTTCCCATTTGCCAACAAAAAGAGACTTAGAAGTCTTAGTTCCAGCTCTGCCACTGACTCACAATTTCTATCCCCTTTTGAGACTCAATCTCCCAATCTTTAATGAATCCCTCTGACTATGAACTGTCTCTTTTGTGTGCTGGCATTATCCATACTGAACCAGATCCCTTTATGATTCAGTGTATAAGAATGAAGGGCCAGAGTCATCTGGCCTAGGGGTGGTTTCTTTGCTCAGTCACTAGGACACAGAGCCTATCTTTATAAAGTTTCCAGGACTCTCCCACATTTTTCTTAATAGAAATGATCAGCTCCATTGTTAACTACGTGGCAAAACTATCAAAGAATTAGTATTACAGGGTGATGCTGAAGATTCAAGAGAGACAGGTCACTTTGGAGAATGAGAAACCCTGGGAATGATTTAATAGGATTCTTATTTTCTTTGATAGAAAGAAAATAAGTGCATGTCTTTTCCTTTCAGAGGAGCTCTACCCTTCCTCAGAACGGACACCAATCAATGACAAGTCTTATTCCTTTCCAGAATAACAATAAAACTGAATCTATGCCAGACAATGGCATGTGCTTTCTAGTCCTTTTGTACAATAAAAGAAAAAATTTGGTGGTCTTAATTTGCTTAAGTTGGTCAAATACCTCATACTGAGTAATTTTATAAAGAATATAAATTTACTTTCCCATATCTCTACAGAATATAAAGTCCCACATCAGTATGCCAGCAGGTTCCATGTCTGGAGAGTACTGGTCTCTACCCACAAAGCAATGCACTGTTGTTGAATCTTCAGATGCCCTGAGGCATCTTTATGTGGCAGAAGATCATAAAGGGACTAACACTGTCCTCTCCCAGCAACAGAAATGGAAGGACCAAGTTCTCCAAAACCTCTCTTTTCAAAGGCAGTCTCATCTACTGGATTAGAATCCTTAACCTCATACAGTCACTTACTGCAGAGCTCTCCCTCTTCAAGCCAATGGCGCTCAGTGGATAGAGGGCTTCCCTAACATGCACTCAGCTCTGGTTTCAATCCCTAGCACCATATGCAACAGTGAGTAGCAGCAGTGCGTGCCTGTAAATCCGGCACTCAGTAGTGGCAGGAGAAGCCTAAGTCCAAGGTTACCCTTGACTTGTTATAGGGTTTGAGATCAGCCAATACCTTGGGGATGTTAAAAACCTAAATTCCAAAATGAGAATTTTGAAGTGACACAGATTCAAACAACAGCATTTCTGCTGCTACAGTTGGTATCCAGGCCATCACTGGCTTCCCAGTCTCTTATTATTTCAGATCCACTTCCCCCACATCCATCACACCTGCTTGCTTTTATTGTTTACTAGTATAGTGTCCCTAATTGTCATCACTGAGGGGTCTGAGCCTCTGGTTACTGTTCACTGTCCAGGAACCACCCATTGTGGTAATTGTGTTTTTCAAAGTTAAGACTGAATTGGGAGCCCTATGCAATGAGTACCCTATGATTTCATTTCTATTCCTCCTGTTTTCTTTACACAGCATCCATCCTTGTGAGACCAGACTAACCACAAGGTACACAAAGTAACCACACCATAGTTACTTTGTTATACTGACGACAAGAGGTAACAAAACTACCAGACAGTGGCTCTGGACTAAGATGAACCCTGTCTGTGCTTCAAATGGAAGCAATATTCCCAACTCAGGACCTGCTAGTCCTAAGGTGACTGGGACAAGAAGCTCAATTCTCCCAGTGAGTCACTAAGTGTAACAATGAAAGGCACACTCATTCTTGCCTGTGGCTCCAGAATCAATATAATGGTGGCATTCCTGGGTTGAGATGATTGAGGAAAATATCCAACTGTAGCTAACATACAGTGCAAGGTCCAGTAACTTGGCCTTGATCTTGAAGAGAGATGCCAGCATGTTCCAAATCACTGGATCTTAAAAATCACCACTATCACAGGTCCCTAAATGTTGGTCAGTAGAATTTTACCTTCCACTCTAGAATTTGCTTCCTGTTTATCAAGGCCAAATAGCATGATCAGCAATGCAGGAAACCAGTGTAATGCCCTCCAGAATGCAGAGAATCCATGTTGCTCTTTACTAGAATGTGGCAGGAAGCAGAAGACCACATGAATGTTCATGAACTTGTAAACTAGTGTTCATTCAAATGAATGGAAACTTCGCTGGGCGCCCTTACCATGAAAGAATGGATCTTTTGGATCCAAATGGCATTTAATAAAATCTCAGAACTATATCTCTCACTATACATTGGTATATACATAGGTATAATTGGCGTGCATATTATCATACATAAACAAAATACATTTAAAAGGGAAATAAACAATTGCATATGTTGTTCATGTCTCAGATGACTCTTTTCTCTCCCTGCTTTTTTAATAGCTTTTCCCCATTCACTATTTGAATTTCTGCTTTATTTAATTTCCTTAAAAATCCAAATGGTTATAGTTGATTATTTTTTTGTTTCCTAGAGTAAATGTATCAAAACTCTGTTTTCATCCATTGTTTGTATTACATGTCCCTAATCGTTTCTACAATAAAATGTTTATACAATTTTCATTCCATAGTATTTTCCTCCATACTGATATCTTAGTGTAAATTCAATTTTTCTTCTAGAGTGGGTTTCTTAATCTTCTCAATCTACTCCTGATTCACTCAAGCATCGTGTATATGCTGACCAGCACTACTTCCCAAAAGCCAGTAGACTTACAGTAGATATTCTCTCTTCCAGTTGCTGCTACATTTGGTGGGTTGGTGCACACGGAGCTGTTCTACAAACAGCTACAGTCTAGGAAACTGAACTTGGAATTTTATTTCCAAATGTGTTGAAAATCTTTGATCATCATCTAGTTTTTGTTATCTCCCATACTAAGGAATCATCCCTTTACTCAGACCATTTTACCATATAATATAAAATCTGCTTTAAATAATGATATTTTTTTGAAATGCTTAGTACACATGGGAGTATATCTTGTTCTTTCTGGTCCATAGCTGCAATACTCATAATTCTCATGAATCTTACTGCATAGGAAGTTAGGTCAGACAAACATAATGACAGTATTTGATCATAAAATTTATTTCCCATCCACTCCAACACAAGTAAAGGTGCTTTCGCTCCCCCTTAGTTTGCACCTTTGCTGCTCTGCTTCAGAAGCTCCAATGGACTCTTCAACACCATCTCCACCCACTCCACTCTCCCCAGCCCACTGTGCTCATGAGCAGTAGCAATGGTGCCTGGCAGCCCTTGGCATCCTTTACTCAGAGCTTGCACTATGGAGATAAAGTGTCTCTAGTTTTAGCATTAATGAAGTTTACTTTTCTTGGTTTATTATTATTATTATGTTGTTGTTGTTGTTGTTGTTGTTGTTGTATTTCAGTAAATGCTATTAGGCAGAGACAAATGTGGACATCGCCACTCTTCCTACTGCCAACTACTTATATCATTAGAAATAAACAAAAAGGCTTTTTCATTTTTAAAAAATAAAATCCATTTTAAAAAGCTATGTGGTAGCAATTCCAATACCAGGAAATAATTTTTTTCTACTGGACAATCTAATTTGTTTTTGAATATAAAGTCAGTGGGTTTGTTTCCATTTTCACTCCCTCTAAGTACAGTGAGATTGTTAAAGTTTATTATTCTTTATTATTGTGTGTGTGTTTTTTTTTAATTTCAGGTCCCCATAAAAAGTCATGGGGTTTTATTTTGGCACTTTAACATGTACGTGTCACTATACTCTGTAATCATTCCTCTTTCCCATGGCCCTCCCCCATGTGTTCTGACCCCACCTGAAAGGTTCATCCTTCTCACACTTAGTTGTCTTTCCAACATCTTATCATTTGTATCCACTACCATCCTCTCCCCACTCCTTAGGATCTCGTCCTCTCTCATGGTTCTATTTTTAGTTTCTTGACCTACACACATAATTTTAAGTATCTCACACGCACACACACACACACACACACATACAATTTTACTTCTGGGTTCTGTATCTAAGAGAGATGCCGTGTTTGTCTTTGTGATTCTGAAGCTTATAGTTGATGGAGAATTTTCTGTTCTCCACCTTCTCTCGAAGCCCACTGCAAATACTACATCAGAACACCCTGTACTTCCTGACCCATCCACCCAACCACTCATCTCTTTGCCCTGCTTATGAATTGTTTAAAATGTTAAAGGCACTTACAGGTACATCATTAGACCCAACATACTTTGTCATGGGCAGAGTACAAGCTAATCCCTGGTGATCAATACAATGAATACCAGATCCAGGTTCGGAACTGAGTTAAGCTGAGAGTTTCAAAACTGGTTTGGGTTTGTTTTTATTTCCACTATAAAAGACAAAGTATTTACTATAAGAAAGCTACTCAGCATGACTAAACACAAGTGTTTGAAATCAGGACCTTTTTAATCAGCCTCTGCAACATACAAATGCAATTCTCAGTCAGGAGAACTGACTTACCTACACCAATGTAGACAACAGTTTTGGAATTTAATAGTTACCAGTAAGGCTGAGCTAAAGTCAGGAATCTGGGAAAGGATATTTTTTTCTTAGCAAGCTCTTAATGAGAAGGTCTCCTCTCCCACACTGCCAAAGATGGACTTCTGAGATTAACGATTTTCAGATGTTGGAAGAAAATCTATCTGGCGTAAAGAGTCAGTTGATCAGACTTTGTCATGGGGGTGAGACTACTGTCTAAGGTAGTTGCTGCTTTCCTGGTCTAAATTTAGTCCAGTTGTTCAAACTAGTAGACCTCAAGTTCTTTATAGACAATACATACAACAGAAAGCCAAGCTTACTGATACTGAAGAAAACTTGATCTTAAGCATATTGGCCATATTGTTAGTGAATAGAGGTAATCTAAATTAAGAATTACACAAAAAATGTGTCCTCATCAACAAAACACTTGATATTGAAATCATAAAGGAAAGAAAAAGACTGTGATATTAATACTTCTCTGGCTTAAAAACAGGTATATTTAACATAAATTTTGAAAGAAGCACAGGGGAGGAAAGTAACTGGAATTTTTAAAAGAATGATTTTAACAATAGATAAAAGATCTGAATGGATGCAGTGGCTTGGGCTTGGGTCCTACCAAGTCTTATCTGCTTGTTTAATCATGGCCAGTGTGAATCAGCCAAATAAGTTTTCTTGTCTGCTACCCAGGTGTGGTCCAGAAAAAGTAACACAGATTAGACATGATAAAACACTCCAAATTGCTTTAGTGAACAACTTCGATTCCCAGAAATAGCAAAAGGTTGAAGCCTAAAGTAAATTTTCTACTCCTTGCTATCACTGAGGAAGCTGAAAGCCCTGGAGAAAGAGATAAGGACACAGAATCTAAAAACAAACACACTGCTTTAAGCCAAGATTTTAAATACTTGTTCGGTCTTGTTACCTTAGTCATTTTTCTTACTGCTATGGCAACCACCTATACAAAAGCAATTTAGGAAGAAAGCATTTATTTGGCCCATAGTTTGGGGGCACCATCCATCCATCACATCAGGGAACACCATGGCAGTAGGAGTCTTAAGCAGCTGGTCATTCCACATCCACAGACAAGAAGCAGGGGGAGATGAACATTCATGCTCAGCCTGTTTCTCCCTTTTATGCTGACCTTGACCCAAGCCCAGGCCTGGTACCACTCACCATTAGGATGGATTCTTTCACCTTAACCGGATAAAGATAATCCTTCCAGGGCAAGTCTGGAGACTAACCTAAATTAACCTTCAAGTAAGTATTCCTGGAAGCTTGTTTCCTAGACAATTCTAGAGCCTGTCAAACTGAGAATATTAACCATCACAAGTGTAGAATAGGATAATTTTCTATTAACAAAATAATATAAAAACTAAAAATGATATGCCTTTTTATGATAGAAGAAAAAATTAGTGTAACATACCTACTTATTTAAACTGTCCAAATATGAGTTTGTTTTTTAAACTAACTACTTCTTAAAACATGTTTTAAAAAAGGAAAAACTAGAGTTATATTGGTCTGCTTCCAATTGCCATAACAAAATCCTGGAGGCTGGGAATTTTAGAAACAAAGATTTAGTTTGCCTCATGGTAAAGAAGGGTGAAAGTCCTAGATGGAGTTACTTCATCAATCCAGCCTCTGGAGAGGATCCTAGGATAGATATCATCACAGAGATAGAAGCACATCAAGATGAAATGTTGATAATACAAGGAAGCAAGAAACCAGGGAGGGCTTGTCTTGCTGTCTTAATAACAACTTCTCGTGATACCCAATTCACCGTGAGAGACCAACATTATCTCTTGAGAGAATGAAGCCCTCAGATGACCCAGTAGCTTCCATTCAACCCCATTTCCTAACAGTTCTTCCATCTCCTGACATTGCCACTCTGAGGACTATACTATTCATAGCTGAACTCTTCATCGACAGATTCAAACCACAGCCAAAAGCATAGCAAAAGTTAAGAACATATTCCTGCTAAGAGGAATGATGCTATATACATTAACAGTTTTCAAATTTTTGATGATTATGATGAAATACATCAGGCCTGCCAGTGAGTGAGTTGACTCTGTCAATGGCACAGATTTATAAGAACACTGTTTATCAACAGAGAGTTTTTACAGTTGTGCTCTCTAGTGCACGAGGCACTAGCTACATGCAGCTATCAGACCCTTGAAATGTTGTTGAAATAACAGAGAAATAGAAATTTTCATTCTATTTAATACATAGGAATTGAAAATTAAATGCCCACAAGTGGTTCCTGCTGAGCAGAGCCACAGACTCAGTAGCAAGAAGGGCATTTTTCTCTCCGTTTCCACTAGAGGGCACATCTACTCAGCAGAAGAGAACAACAGGTCTCCCCTGACTGGCTAAAGCTGTTTTAATGCCATGTTTTGGCACTCCAAGAAGCCACCTCCCTGCTCTACCTCTTCACTTCTGCCTCACTACAGCATCATGATATCACCAAGGACAAGAATTGATCTATCAGAAGACTTAAAATCCATAAACTAATATTGTACAGAACATGCTTTTAAAGTGAAGAAAAAAAACGCTCTACACAAATGTTTGTTTTTCTACAAACAAAATTAATATTAAATTCTCCTTTAAATGTTTCAACCTTTATATACCTTTATCATCATGAATTTCCAAGAAGACTTACAGTTCCTCAAGCTTGCTTAATAATAGGAACTTGAGTGTGAAGCAGTATTAATCAATATCCATCTGGCCCAGCATTTTCCACCCAGCACTCAAAAACACTGTTTTTCAAAATGAAGCAGTTTGTCAACAACCTTCATACATGCTCTGTAAGCACCATTCTTTGTCCATATTTTTACCAAGGCATCCATCCATACGTTTCTACAGAGTTCAAAAATATTGCCTTCACACTACTTTCCCTTCTTATATTTACTTACATATTCACTTATATATTTCTTATTTTACTTATAAATGTACTGCAACCAGTGCATTTACTAAGCACTTAGTATGGATCAAACATGAACCAAGGGCTTGGGTATATATTTCAGCAAACAAGGCAGGCACACATGATTTTGACCATCATGAATTCTAGAGGAAGCAAAGAAAGATACACAGATTGTGAGTTGCTGATCAGTATTATGGAAAAATCAAACAGAAAGTGGACCAAAATTTTTAAATAGAAAGCAGTGTGATCCGATCTGCATTTTCACAGTCTCACGTCTGCCATGGTGTATAGACGCTGTGGGGATTGGCACCAAGAAGAGAAACAGGAAACCCAGTGGAGAAGCTGACCCACCCACCTGGGAGACTTCCTAGCAAGGACTGGGTAGCCCAGAGATGTCAAAGAGCAGCGAGCCTGGGTAGGCTGCTCATCTACTGCCTGCGTATCTTTAATTGCATTGCTCCGGTTTTCTTTCTGTTTCCTATGGGTCTTAGAAATAATAAATGTAAGTCTCTCACGGGATGGAGAACAAAACAAACCTGACATCTTCTGACCTGCCAAACCAACTTAAGGAAAGGCTAACCTCAGTATTAGCTCCTCCCTTCTCTCAGATCTTAAGCCAGGATTTCTAGAGTTGGAAACTGGGACAGGGCATTATAGGTGTGCTAGCTTTACATCAGTATCACGAAATACCCAAGTATTGACTGAGTTATGAAGAAAGACTCACCTTTGGCTCCCAGTTTCAGGACTTCAGTCTGTGGTCAGTGGTTTTGTTGATTTGAAGCCTGTGGTAAGGAAGAACATCTGGGCAGGGAGCATGCAGTGGCAGAACTAGTCACCTCATGGTGGCCGAAAAGCAAAACATAGGAACGACAGGAAGGACTAGAGGCCCTTCCCCTTCAGGAGATACTGCAAGGACCAGACTGTCTTCTAACTAGGTTCTACCACCTAGCAGCACACAGGCTAGAGACCAGGTTTTAGCACATAGTAGGGTAGCAGGGGAAGCCCTTAAGAGCTAAACTATGACATTGGGAAAGTTACTCCCCAAGCAAAAGGGTGTGAGGACACAGGGCAGGGCAGGGCAGGGCAAGAGAGCAAAGCAAGGAGAACAACATCTCCTCTCACAAAATACAGGATGAATGATGGACAGGAAGGAAGAACGCAATTTGGAAAAATGTGAAGGGGCCACTCTTTGGAAGAAGAAGACCAGCAGGGCTGGAAATCCAAAAGTCGGCAGTGGTGGGTGAATATGAGCAAAGAACACACATGAGCTTGTCATGAAATCCACCATTTTGTGCAATCAATACATGTCAGTCACTACAGAAAGAAGAAACAGAAAGCTAAGTAATAATGGCTCGGTTGGATAGTAGCCTCTCTGGCCCCACAGAGTGCTCTAGAGATGTGTACCATCCAGAGGTTCCCACCTGGAGCAGAGGGTTGGCCTCCATCAGCCACTTCATCTTCCATCCCCAGGAGGTCACACCTTTGGTGCCTTGTCTCATTTCCCTCACCAGCACACCCTTCTCCACAGAACTATTTCTCACTGAGAACCCTCAGCCACAGACTGACCAATACAGGACATAAAGACTACTGCCCTTGACTCAAGACCAGAAAAAGATAGCTGCTATTCATATTGCCGAGCAAGCGAGCAAGCGAGGAAGGGGGCATAGGGGGGTGTAGGGGTGCAGCGTAAGCTGCACTCCAGATGGATCTGCCTTTTGGTTTGGTTTCTTCCCATCCCTATCTGCACGCCTCATTCTTGTAAACAAGCTTCTTTTGAGAGCGTGTTCTCAGTAAAGCAGAAGAATCCCCCTTGTAATGGTTGCTAAGGAACTGTTACCTGGCATGTCTCCCTGATAGTGCAGTACACACCTACTTCCTGCTGCCCCACTCTGATTCTACTAATCCATTTTGATCATTTGTAACCCAAAACCAGCTCAAGCTACTTCTTTCTGTCTTTCTAATCCTGTCACCCTCCAGCTGTACTTCTGTTAAGGATCACCTGAGAGTCCCAACAAAAATGGCGCTTTCTGGCTTGATCTTCCAACACTGACCCTGGTTGGTCTAGGAAGCTGCACTTTGTTTTTTAATTAATTATTTTTATTTATTTATTTACTTTCTCAAATGTTGTCCCCCTTCACTGTCCTCCCTCCATAAGCCTCCCTATTTCCCTTTCCCTTTGCCTCTAAGAGGGTGCTCCCCCATCCACTCACCCACTCCCACCTCATTCCTTTAGCATCCTTCTTCTCTGGGACATTAAGCCTCCACAGAACCAAGCACATCCCCTCCCACTGAGGCCAGGCAAGGCAGTCCTCTGCTACATATGTAGTGGGGGGCCACAGACCAGCTCATGTATGAAACTTGGTTGGTGGTTTAGTCCATGGGAGCTCTGAGGGGTCTGGTTAGTTTATATTGTTGTTCTTCCTATGGGGTTGCAATCCCCTTCGAAGCTGTACTTCTTTTCGAGTGTATCTACTCCTTATCCTGAAGGTGTTCATGCTTAGAAAAAATGCTCATTTCTCTTTCTCAATCCCATTGCCTCTACTTAAAATGGAGCCTGAATAAAAGAGAGAGAGAGAGAGAGAGAGAGAGAGAGAAAAGAAGGAAGGAAGAAAGAAAGAAAGAAAGAAAGAAAGAAAGAAAGAAAGAAAGAAAGAAAGAGAGAAAAGGAAAGACATGGCTGTTGTTAGGTATGGCGGAGGAGAAAGTGTAGTAAAGATACATGGGATAGCAAAATGAGAGGTAGACACATTTGGGAGAGTACAGAGTGGTCATGATGAGGCTGAGGTGGGCCACATGAGGAAAGAGAGAAGGCAGGGAGAGGAGAAGAAAGGGGAACCAGGTGCAGCAGCCAGGAGTTTCAAAAATGGGTGGTAAGTGACCAAAATGTCTGTATCATATAGAGAAGAACCTCTGTGGAAGGGCAGCCCAGCCCCTGAGCTGGAGAGCTCAGGGTAGAGGCCAGGGTATGCCAGCCATACCCTATAACAGATGAGGGATGCTGGGGCAGGGTGGGGGTGGAGGGGTCTCACTTCTGTGTTCCTTTATAATGTAATGCATTTCTTGTTTCCTACCTATCCAAGGAGGCCTCATATGAACTGAGCTGAAAGCCTCTTCCATTATCACCTCCCCATTATTATACTAACCTTTGGCACTGGGCCTACTGCAGTGCATTGTAATGGTTTCCCAACAAAGCCTTCCTACAAGAATGACATAGTTCAAGTATCTTGATTTAACAGAACTGTCTTATCTTCTCAAGTCAGCATGTCCATAGAGACTACAGATTGGACTTGGTTGGTACAGGGACCAAGACATTAGCCACCCAAGCCCTATCTAAATGTGAGGATGCATTCCTCCTGATAACTAATAGACGGGAGAGGCATAAGCACATTGGCATCATCCCAGGAACCAACTCCAGATTCCAACACTTACTGTGGGGTGGCATAGGTCTGGGAGGAGTTCTGCTGGCCCCTAGGTTTTGAAATCTCCAGGCCTACCTAAAGGACCATTCCTAGAACCTAGGTTACAAGATCAGCAGTCTTTAATGCCACAGCCTTCCTGGAAAGGAGCATGTAGAGGCAGATTAAGCTCACAGTTTTGAACACAGATAAGACTGGGTTTAGGGACAAACATACCTGGATTTGATTCTTATCTCATTTACTAGCTTGACTCCCTGGGGACAAAGTATTTAACTTCTCATGGGCTCTATTTCTGAAATAAACAGATACGTTAAAAATAAATAAAACACATAGATTTGTTCATAGGATTAAGTTACATAATGATTGTCGTGGGTTTGATACAAAGCACAAAGACATAGAGGAGTGAGGATGTGCTTGGCTTCCTGCTCAGGACTTACCCAGATGAAATAGCACCCAAGATTCTGTCATCTCTTGGGATTCTGCTTATTCCCTATACCCCTGCTCAGTGCTGCCTCTGCTCCTCTGCACCCCTCATTGCTGATGACTCTATTCCCATGCCCAACCTTTCTAGAACCCAGAAACTCAACTGAGTATCCTACCTTGACATAGTAGGACAGTCAAGACAATACTCATGCTGCAACCTTTCTTTGTCTTTGTTACTTCACTGAACTCTCACAGTGCCCTGTGAGCTCGGTTATCTACTTTGCATACTAGAGACTACGTGAGGCTAATCTGTGTAGGCAGGGATCAGGTCTGTCAGGTGGCATGCCAAATATCTCTCCTAGGTCTGAAGAGTTATAAAATATGAACTAACAGAATATTATACACACAGGACCATCTAAACTCCTACATTACTCTTTTAGATACAGCCTCTGTAATCTATATTGCACAGCACTTTAGTAATGAAATAATCCATTAAAAATAAGAGCAAAGGCTCTTCTTTAATCGAAGAAGCCAAAAAGTTTACACCATCTTTTCCCCTTGATATTCACCATAATGGATTTCATTCTGTGTCTGAGAGTCTTTATTCATTTGGTTTCACTGTCTTCTGAAAAAATAAATGAATTATTTTTTTTTTGTTCTTGTACCTATAATACTACTCCCTAAATTTTCTTTTAAAGTGAATTGTAACAAAAGTTATTAATAGAAATGATTAAGACATCATAAATTTGTTATGCATTTTGGTAAATAAGTATAAGAAGTCAATTGTTACTGGAAGCACATCTCTTAGGAAAATGATGGATTGAATGTTTTTTAATCAGTTCCAGTATCCACCCACGAGCAATACTTCTTAATAAAATGAAAAATGCTCAGCTGCAGTTCTATTACTATTTTTGTAGTTGTTTTAATGACTATGAAGGCTGAACAGCATCATTCACATAAAAAATGAGAATGAAATGGAAGAAATTTTGTCATAGCAATATCACGATTTTCTAGTCTGCTTCTGAATAAATGCCAGGAAGTGATTTGGCTTTAAAACCAACTGTTAGCAATCAATAAGATAACAACGTGATAAGGTTTCTTTTCAATTTTATTGAAAACCATTTAACTTGCCAAAAAAATTGCCAAGGATTTTTTAAAAAGATTTATTTGCTCATATATTTTATGGCTTTGTCTGCATGCGTATCTACACACCAGAAGACAGCATCAGATCCCATTACACATGGTTGTGAGCCTCCATGTGGGTGCTGGGAATTAAGCTCAGAACCTCTGGAAGAGCAGCCAATGCTTTTTATCATTGAGCAATCTCTCCAGACTCTTGCCAAAGAATCAGTACTAGCACCAGAAAAATTCCAAATAGTCCTTTTGGGTACCCCAAAGTTCTACACCCTAAGAAGAAAACTTACCATCCAGTATCTTTTAACTTACCATACTTTTAGGATGTTTGCTTCAAAATAAATTCTGGTTTGGAGTAAACTATGCTGAACTCTTCCCCAGTGAGTTGTCTGTGTGGGTGGTATTGTCAAACATTTTATGCAATTTGAATTTTCTAAGGCTCAAAAGACAGCATCCAAAGCCAGGTACTTTGGGATGGTGAGAGGCCTTCCAATGAACTTCAGAATCAAAGTCTCTCTTACCTCTTACCCTTCCTAGAGCAGACAGAGTATTTCTGTGAAGACTAAAATATGTCCACACAGCTAGACTAACTTTGTCACACATCTTTGTCCTCTGTCCTGCTGTACTTACCAAACAGACTTTGTTATAAGTTACTGTAAATTCTCCAAATTATATTTTACTAGATATTATTTACTATACCTTTCAAAACTGTCCACATTTCCTCTACCTTATAGAAACAGTGTATAGAAACTTCTGAATAGCACTGGCATCAAACTATAATTTTTACATCACTTTATCTGCATGTTCTTTCTTCTAATTATCTGTATTTGTCAGTGTGTTCCAGATAATATTGAAAGGATGAAGGACAAATTTCCCCTCTGTCCTTACATATACAATAAACTAATTTCCTACCTGATTAAAGTTAACATTTTCAAATTCTTTTCAATCAGCTCTAGATTACATCTCTAAAAGCATTTAAATGTATTTTCCTTATACATGTATGTTGCATAATTGACAGTGTGCACAAAATGAAAAGTAGTAGCATAGTTCTATAGAGAGATAGTGGTGTATGATGTATGTGTGAATGTGTATGCATGTGTATAATTATATGTGTGTGTTTGGGAGGATGTGATTGTATGTATTTGTGTGTGTGGTTGTATATGTGTGTTTATGAGCGTGTGTGTGATTGTGTGTGTGGTTATGCATATGTACCATATTGTGTGTGTGATTTGTATGTGTGTATTTGTGTGAGTGATTGTGTATGTGTGTATTTGTGCATGAGTTTGTGATTGTGTGTGTGTGGTTTTGTGTGTGTATATTTGTGTGTGTGTGCACGCGTGCCTGTGAAGTATCTGCAAAAGGTAAAGACAGCGGTTTTTGGAATTGGCATAAAATAGACTTGGAAGACTGAATAAAATGAACATTAGTCATTAGACAAGACCACAAAAGAACTCTAGATTTTCGTTTGATCCATCTACTTTGCCCCTTTGATCAGTTTGTCTGTGACTCTCTGAGGACACTCCAGAGTTAAGTGATTTTGAAGTGGTCATTTAACACTTGCTGAAGGCTTTCAGAGAAAGGATCAAACAGACTAGCTGGGAAAATCAATATTTTCCCAATGACCTTTATATAGTTAGCCATGCTGCAAGCAAGACATATCACCTGTATAGTTTATAAAGCAGTTACATTTTCCTTGAGAGTCTTTGAAACTTGCACAGTAATTGGCTTTTATTCACCCGACAACAAGTTAACAAGGCTGAAATTCTCAATGCTAACAATGAAAGGGTCTCGATGGCAGTGACAGACTTTTGAGAGAAGAAAAATTAGATCGAAGATAGTATTCTTTCTTCTTCAAATTATGATCAGAAGCTCAAAGTTGATATGTTCTATGAAGAAAATAAGAATGGTTCAGAGAGAGGGTAACAAGGGCATGCCAACATGCCTACCAAGACCAAGGGATAAATGCACTTTTAAAAAGAAGATGGGCCGGGGCAGCAGGTAGGCTAACTGCAGATCTCTCCTCTCCTCTGCTCATCCAAATCCAACCCTAGCTCTGTAGGAGACCTCTGGCTTCTGCCTTCCCTTCCTCCCTGCCTCATCTCCAGTGGATCACACTGACTTTACCCCACAACTACTCTTCCAGGACTTCCTGCTGTAACTCAGACCACAGCTCCAGCAGGCCACACCAGCCAGAAAAGCAGGTAAGCTAACTAGAGATCTTCACCTCTCTCTCAGTGCCTCCAACCAATCCACCAAGTCTTATTTCCAGCTCTACAGCAGACCACCTACTCAGCCTCCTTCCCTGCTCTGGCCCCCATTTCTGTAGATCATATAAATCCAATTCTGCCAAGCTTCCTTCCTTCCCCCAACTCATTAGTTTATCTCAGCCTCCGTTCCCTAAGAACCCTTAGACCATTCTGACCATTAACTACAGATCTTCACCTCTCCCTTTCTCCCTCCCTCCCTCCCTCACTCCCTCCCTCCCTCCCTCACTCACTCACTCACTCCCTCCATCTCTCCAGGTCCAGTGCCCCAGTCTCACACCCAGATCTGTAGCAGGTCACCTGCTGAGGCCTCTCATCACTCTGCCCCCATTTCCCAGGGGACTAAGCAGATCCTGGTATATCTTTACCCTGCTTTCCTCTCTTCTCTGAAACCCCTCACCCTGACCCCAACCCATCTCCATTCCTAAGTGTCAGCTCCCAACACCTAGAAACACATTATACCAGGCATCCCCAGTGACTACACAGATCAGGATCCCAGAATAATTTCCTACTAGAAAATACTCAGCCACCACACTCTCTTAAAAACCAGAAAGGGTAACATAAAGCAAGAAACTAAACACTCCATCAACAAAACCAAGACCAGTTATGGGGACCTACAATTAAAATCTTCCCTACTAAAAGAAATCAAAGGGATACAAATTGGAAAGGAAGAAGGCAAAGTATCTTTATTTGCAGATGACATGATAGTATACATAAGGGACCCTAAAAATTCCACTACAAAAACTGTTACAGAGGATAAAATGCTCCAGGTAATAAACACTTTCAGCAAAGTAGCCGATACAAAATTAACTCACATATAACAGTAGCCCTCCTTTATACAAATCACAAATGGTCTGAGAAAGAATCAGGCAAATAATAGCTTTCACAAGAGCCTTCTATAATATGAAATACCTTAGGGTAGCTCTAACCAAGCAAGTGAAAGACTTTTATGATAAACATTTTAAGACATTGAAGAAAGAAACTGAAGAAAATATCAGAAGATAGAAAGACCTCCCTTGCTCATGTATCAGTCGGATTAATATAGTAAAAGTGGCCATTTTACCAAGAGCAATCTACAGATTTAAAGAAATACCCATCAAAAATCCCAACACAATTCTTCTCAAATCTTGAAGTGACAATTTTCAGCTTCATCAAAAAACACAAAAATTTCAGGGTAGCTAAAACAAACCCGAATAATAAAATTACTGCAGGGTGTATCAGTATCCTCAATTTTAAGTTGTACTAAAGAGCTGTAGCAATAAAAATAGTATGATATTGGTTCAAAAATAGACACGTTGATCAATGAAATTGAATTGAAGACCCAGACATAAATCCATATACCTATAGATGACTAATTTTTTTTTAAAATAAAGAAGCCAGAAATACATACCAGAAAAAGATAGCATTTTCAATAAATCATGCTGATCAAAATTGATGGCTGCATGTAGAAGAATCCAAATTTACCACTCTTCACCAAACTCAACTCAAAATGGATCAAAGACCCCAACATAAAACTAGACACTCTAAACCTGATAGAAAAAAAAAAATACAGTATAGTCTTGAACTCGTTGGAACAGAAGACTTTCTAGAGAGAACAACATTAGCACAGGCACTTAGATCAACAATGGGACCTCATGAATCTCAAAAGCTTCTGCGTGGTAAAGGATGCCATCATTTGGTCAAACCAGCAGCCTATAGAATAGGGAAAGATTTCTAGCAACTACATATTCAATAGAGGGCTAATAACCAATATATAAAGATCTCAAAAAACAAGATATCAAGAAAACAAATATCCCAATTAAAAATGGGGTACAGATCTAAACAGAGAATTCTCAAAAAAGGAAACTCAATGGCTGTGAAACACCTGAAGAAATGTTCAACATCTTGTCCCATCAGGGAAGTGAAAATCAATAATCAATAACTTTGAGATTCTTCCTTACACCAATCAAAATAGGTAAGATCAGTAAAACAAATGACAACTCATGCTGGTGACTGCTGAGGACAGCATACCATGGCAGGGACTGCCTGCAGCAAGCAGGGATGGAGACATCTCAGTAGCCTGCAGCAGCTCTTTGTAAAAAGAGGTTGCTTCCATTTCTCCTAACCTCAAAAACTCTCTGTAGATTTCCTTTGTGTGTGACTGCTTTTCAGTTGGCGTTGGTGTGCATAATTATTCCATTATATATGATTTTCCTATTTCTCTCTCCTACTCTGGTGAATTCTGGGAAACTAGATGTTTCTCAATGTAATGATTCTTAAACAATTAAAAATTGATGCTGTCTTAGTCGGGGTTTCTATTCCTGCACAAACATCATGACCAAGAAGCAAGTTGGGGAGGAAAAGATTTATTCAGCTTGCTTCCACATTGCTGGTGATCACCACAGGAAGTCAGGACTGGAACTCAAGCAGGTCAGGAAGCAGGAGCTGATGCAGAGGCCATGGAGAGATGTTCCTTACTGGCTTGCTTCTCCTGGCTTACTCAGCCTGCTCTCTTATAGAACCCAAGACTTGGATGGCACCACCCACAAGGGGCCCTATCCCCTTGATCACTAATTGAGAAAATGCCCCACAGCTAGGTCTCATGGAAAGACTTCCCTAACTGAAGCTCCGTTCGCTGTGATAACTCCAGCCGGTGTCAAGTTGACATACAAAACCAGCCAGTACAGTTGACCCCTTGTCAACTTGACACACAAACACATCAGTATTAAGCCTCAACCTTTACTCATCCCCAAGATCTAACTAACTTTAAAAGTCCCACAGTCTTTGCAAATTCTTAAAATTTCAATCCCTTTAAAATATCTAATCTCTTTTAAAATTCAAATATTTTTCACAATTAAAAGTCTCTTTAACTGTGGGCTCCACTAAAATACTTTCTTCCTTCAAGAGGGAAAAATATCAGGGTACAGTCACAATCAAAAGCAAAATCAAATTCCAATTGTCCAATATCTGGGATCCACTTACAATCTTCTGGGCTCCTCCAAGGGCTTGGGTCCCTTCTCCAGCTCTGCCCTTTGTAGCACACATCTTGTCTTCTAGGCTCCAGATGCCAGTACTTCACTGTTGCTGCTGTTCTTGGTGGTCATTCATGGTACTGGCATTTCTAAAACACTGCTGTCTTTCACTGTAACTAGGCTTCACCAATAGCCTCTCATATACTGTCTTCATGTGCCAAGCCTCAACTTCTTTGCATGATCCCTTCAGTCCTGGGCCATCAATTGCAACTGAGGGTGCACCTTCACCAATTTTCTTTCATGGCCTCTTACAGTGCTGAGCCTCAGCTGCTCTTCAGGACCCCTTCAAGCCTTCAAAACCAGTACCACCTGGGTGACTCTTACACATTACCAAGTTCTGCTGCAGCACAAGGTACAACTTTGGCTATCTCTGGAACACAGCCTCTTTGCTCTCAGAAAACACTTCCCAGAAGATGTCACCTCAGTGATGCTTGTGGTCTCTTCTTAATCACCGCTAATTTCTTAGCTCCAGCTTACCAACATCAATAGCCCCAGTAATGCAAAGTTTTCACTTTAGTAGTTCTGGTATCTTGTTAATCACAGCTCATTTTTCAGCCCCAGCTAACCAGAACCACAGAATCTTCACAATCAGAATATCAATGGCCCTGATAGAGTCTTCTTTAATCTTCCTTCTGAAATTTCACAAGCCAGGCCTCCATCTCCTGCACTATTCTCAACATTATCTTCCAAGCTCCTACACAACATCCCATAGAGATCTTAACAATCAATGGCTCTTCTAGCTCAAAGTTCCAATGTCGTTCCACAGTCCTCCCCAAAACATGGTCAGGTTGTCACAGGAATACCCCACTCCTCGTGCCAATTTGTCTTAGTCAGGGTTTCTATTCCTGCACAAACATCATGACCAAGAAGCAAGTTGGGGAGGAAAGGGTTTATTCAGCTTCCACATTGCTGGTGATCACCAGAAGAAGTCAGGACTGGAACTCAAGTAGGTCAGGAAACAGGAGCTGATGCAGAGGCCATGGAGAGATGTTCCTTACTGGCTTGCTTCTCCTGGCTTGCTCAGCCTGCTCTCTTATAGAACCCAAGACTTCCAGTCCAGGGATGGCACCACCCACAAGGGGCCCTACCCCCTTGATCACTAATTGAGAAAATGCCCCACAGCTAGGTCTCATGGAAGCACTTCCCCACCTGAAGCTCCCTTCCCTGTGATAACTCCAGCCTGTATCAAGTTGACGCACAAAACCAGCCAGTACATATGCATAGGGGCACAGCACAACACAGCACAGCACAGCACAGCACAGCACAGCACAGCACAGTCCTAATGGTCCAGGTGTGTGCTGTGCACGCTCATCTTAGAAACAATGTAATAACTGCACAATGGTAGTTCCAGATTAATGTTTGACTTGCAAAGAAAGTTTGAAGAAATCATGTTCAGAAATATTAGGAAATGAAACAGAGTATGTACTGCTAGAGTCATACAGAGTCCATGACCAGAAAGTGAAGGAATTTACTGGAATGATGAAAAAGCATTAGTATGAGACACAATCATGAGACAAAGGAAAAATAGAATAAGGGAACACAAACACGGAATACTTTAATTCAGAAATGAAAAAATCTATTGAAGTTATGAAACGAGTTTTGCATAATATTTGAGAGTAGTTCCTGTTTTCCTTTGGATACATATGGATAAGAAAACATAGAATGCATAAAATTATATATTAGTAAAACTAAGTCAAAATGCTGGGACTCTTAGGAGAGTCATTGTATGCAGTGAACAGAAGCAGAAAGCTAGCAGAACTGTTGAGTTAAGGGTTACTCGATCCTTTCTGGCCACTGCATGGCAACCTTTGCCCATGTCACTTATCATTAGAGCTTCACAGGAAAATGCAGGTAGCTGACCTCTGAGCTCTGAGCTCTGAAGTATAATAAGTTAAAAGTTAAAGTTTAAATGGTGATAAGTTTGCAATTATTATTTTGGCCACAGGCCTGAGAATAAGGGAAGCTTGAAACTTTGGGAAACAATTGTAATTCTTGATTCTTGTGGGATGTGGTTATTCTTTTGAAGTTGATTTGGCAACGATTATACAATGTACCTTTTTTTCTACCTGCTTTTGGAGTAACAATAAAAGATAGGGGTAAGTTGAGGGGTGAGTGAGCCAGTGGAGAGAGAGGGAGGAGAGACTGTGGAGTATGTGAAAGAGTGTGAGGAGAGTGTGTGGAGAGTGTGTGTGTGAGTGAAAGAAGAATGCATGTGGTGTGTGTGAGTGAAAGAGGAATGCACAGAAGTATGTGGGAGTGTAGGAGTTTGAGAAAAGTGTACAGGAGAAAAGCAAGGTGCACAGGAGAATGCAGAGTGCATGTAGCCTCAAGCTGAGAGGAATGTTTAAAAGGGCACTAAACAGCTTGTTCCTGAAGATATGTTCTAGAGTACTGGTTCCAGATGCAGTATTGGCTTGGTTATATCTAGATACCATAGTGCATCACCCTCCTCAGAGAAACTATAATTAACTTGGGCACAGTGCATGTGACTGTGGCATGAAAGGAGCCCATCAACAGGGCCCTATAAGGACAGAGACACTTCAGGCAGCCATCCTGCATATAATAGTTCATCTCAGATTGCCCACTACGTGACCACTCTGATAAAGGGATTGATGATATTGATCAAGTAAGGGACAGTTCTTCCTATGCTGTTAGCATAGGTTCCTCATATGCTGCCCAGGCATTCAGGTGATGCATATCTTCACATCAGACAGTGACAAGAAAAAGGTCACAGTCCAGGAGAGAGGGAGCAGGAAGAGCTACAGAACTCCCAGGAGGGTTCTCACTCACACATGCCATAGATGTACATTCTCAAGGATGGGGTAGAGATAGCTGTCCCAGTATCTAGGTTGACAAAAACAAAGTTTTAACAAAAGCAACACTAACAAATTGCATTGAACAGTATGAGCAAAAGACAATGTCTTGATCCAGTGCAATTTACCATAGAAATGCAAAGTTGCTTAATATTTAGAAAACAATGTAATTCAACAAGAGATTAACAGAAATGAAAGGATACTTGAAGTCAGAAAATAATTTGATGGTTAAATTCATGACAAAATCCTCAGTTTCAATAGAATAAAAACAATCTGGATTTTATTATGCATAGGAATCCAGAAATTGATGAAAACACATTCAGGAGGAGACAGTATAAACTAAATTTAAAGATACTGTAGGGAACTAAATAAACATTTGACAGTAACAGATTGGTGTTGTATGAGCTAGTAAGGAAGGGAAAGGAGGAATATTTGGAGGTGGGTGAATATTCCATCCTCAGTATTAATGTGGCAGCAACTACTTGTGGTGGAGAGCCACATCTCTGAACACTCACCAAACATGAATGAATTCAAAATGATAAAGTTGGTAAAAAAAAAAAATTCAAGGAAACATATTTCATTCCCAGAATCATACCTCCTAAAACAATGTATCAGAATTTTATATAAGACTTTTGTTAATTCATGCTTTTCTGTTAAAATTAACAAAGTACAGGTAATATTATATAATTAACAAAAGCAATGCTGTAGCGAAGCATTTTTATTGTAGAGCATTTTTATTGTGTGAATTCATGTTGCTTAAAAAGGAAATATGACTAGAAAATTAAATGTTTGGCTTTCCTTCATAACTATAATTGCATTATTAAGTAAAGATCTGCAGCCCCACAATCCCTCCATTATTCTTTACCTAATTTGATGAATTCACCTGATAAGACATTTGGATTTCAACTTCTACATACAGGAAATTTTTGGCCATATATTCAATTTCTTTGGTCTACATAGAACTATTGATAATGTGAGTTTGGTAATTTGTATCCTTCAAAGAGTTTGTATGCTTAGTTGCATTTTGATTTATTAAAATAAATTTGGTCATGATACTGTGTATGCAACAATGTTTGTAGGTATATGCCTTTGTGGTATCCAGGTCTGATTATGCCCAGCACTTCACTCATTCTAGGTACTGAATGACTTCTGGAGCTTTCTTCATATCTGAGTCTCTAGAGATGTCTCCATAATAAGAGCTCCCGTGGCCGGTTGTTTGTCACTTTCTTAGGTTAACTAGGATTTACCAATCCTTTTTAAGAGTCTGGAAGTTCATTGAATTTTTCATTTGTTCGGTTTCTATTGCAATGGTTTCTGCTGTTACTTTACCAATTTTTCCTCCCTTTATTTTTGATAAATTTTATGGTAAGGCAGAACTTATTGTTTTGTCTAATTTTCTCTTTTTTTTTTACACTTTAAGATTAAACTTTAGATCAACAGTTTTATGCCTGTTTTCTACTATATGCACTTAATATACGCATTTAAGCCTATAAATTCCCTCCCTCTCAGTTTTTTAGTTACACTGCACAAATTGTCAGGTTTTCATTTAATTCAACCCAAAACATCTTGTAATTCTCCTTTGACTCATGAGTTATTCATATGTGCAAATGTTAGCTTCCAGTATCTCAACAATTTTCCAAGAATCTTTCTCTTATATAAGTTTCTAATTTAATTCTTCCATGGTCTTAGGATGCATTTATAGTTCTTCTATTGCTTTAAACATATTGAGATACAGCAGAATATAGTGTATCATACCATTTCAGTCACTGTAACTTCATCAAGAATTGTTTTAGAGTGTATCATGTAGTCTCCATTGTCTAATATTATATGTACATTTGTAATGAATACTGTTTCTGAGGAAGTGTACAGGACCTTGTTGATGTCATTAGTCTACCATGTTCTTTCTTCTAATAAACATGTTTTTAATTCAGCCAGGTACTAAACTGTTTGGAAACAAATATTTTAAGTTCTATGAATATAATTATTTAATAAGTGGAAATGTTAAGTGTTCCTTTTCTGTAACTTAATTATGTCAATCATACAAAATAATGGGTTTCATTATGACACACACATATAATTAATATATGTATATATAAGATATATATAATTAAGTTTTTAGGATTTATTTTATCTTTATGTATATGGGTGCACCTGAGTGCAGGCGCTCCTTGGAGGGAGGAGGACTTGTTGAATCTCTCTGGTAGGTCTTCCAGGAGCTAGAGTTACAGGTGGAGTTTGAAACCAAACTCAGGTCCTCTACAAGAGCAGTATATCTTCTTAACCATTAAGCCACCTCTCCAGCCCCAGTGTTTCTTTAAATCAATGGATTCTTTCACAAATTATGAAGCCACTAAGAGTACCAATAAAGAAACTTTGGGGATCTCTATCATTACTATTTGTACATTCAAAATAATAAAATGGATAATTTCTTTCTTTCTTTTTTTTTTTTTTGGTTTTTCAAGACAGGGTTTCCTGTGTAGCCCTGGCTGTCCTGGAACTCACTCTGTAGACCAGGCTGGCCTCGAACTCAGAAATCTGCCCGCCTCTGCCTCCCAAGTGCTGGGATTAAAGGTGTGTGCCACCACTGCCACCACTTCCCGGCGATGGGTAATTTCTGAATAAATTGAAATATTTTCTATTTAATTATTATTTAAAAGAGCAATATTCAAATACATGTGTGTTAAACAAGCCCATTTTCCAAAAACAATAATTCTGACTTGGAAAGATTTATTATACCTAATGTGACTTTTTGTGACTGGAGAAATTTCTGGAAGAACACATTGTTAGCTAACTAACAAGTAAAGAATCAGACAAGGTAATTTTTAATTAAAAGAGAAGTAAAGAGTTAGAAAGTACCCCTAACTTTGAAACAATCTTTCAACATGAGAATGAATGATACTACATACAGGTTAGCATATATATAAAGAAAGATGTCAGCATAGTTGCCCAACTATGAACAGTAGTAGACTTGGAACTTTTAAGTAATTTTGCTTCCTCGTACTTTTTTGTTTGAATTTTCTATATTGAGCAAATAATATTTTAAAGTTAAAATGAGATTTAAACATTAAAGATTATTTTAATTAAAATAACAGAGAAGTTGTTTTAATTAAAACAGACATTACATCCTGGCTGTTGTGATGAATGATGAAGTTCTTACCTGGCCCCCCACCTAAAGGTGTACTAAATGTTTAAGGGAAATGGGGTCTCTCCCAATAAAGTTTCCCCAGGGCTTGGATCTGTTAGAACCGTCCAAGCCTCATGCAAGTATTTCTCAGTACTACATTCTTCTTACTCTGTATTCAGTTAAGTTCTTTGTTTTCTTAACCTTAATGTGTTTTTGTGTGCTGTGTGTGTGTGTGTGTGTGTGTGTGTGTGTGTGTGCCACATGTGTGCCAGTGCAGAGACCAGAAAGAAAATTGGATAGTCTAGAACAGCATTACAGGCAGTAATAAGTCACCTGAAATGGGTGCTGAGAACTAAATTCCAGTCATCTGCAAGAGCTCTTAACTACTGGGCTATCTCTCCAACTCGAAATCTTATCAACTACCCAAATGTGGAAAAATAGACTCAATTATCCAGGACCCTTGAAAAATACCTCCAAGTATTCCTTGCACTCCCAAAGGATCAAAAACATAAATGACAAAAACTGAAACAAGCAAAACTAAACTGAAAAATAAAGGTATATTAATACAAAAATTTGGTTATATAAAATGGAAAATTATTTTAAGTTATTGCTATTTTAATAATAAATAAAAATATGGCATCAAGAGTTCAGAGCACTTGGCAATATTTGGTTACATTTTATACATTATAAAACAAAACAATAACAACAACAAAATGGAAACCTAGCCAACTACTTAGGGCTAGTGAAGTCACAGTCTTGGGGGAGAACTTACAACCACCCATGTTACTAAATCAACATGCCTAATTATATTCCTATTTTTCTAAATATTTGTCCTTTTACCCACAGATAAATGAAGTTCTCAACATTCAGCAAGGAAACTCATCTTTGTAACAATTGAAGACCATTACAGAAAACCACAACCAATCAAAATGCAGAGCTGTAGAGCCCAGTTCCAGCTGATACATCGATAGCACAACTCTCATATCTAAGGTTCAGGGTGCACTGTGCAAGAAGAGACGAAACGTTTTTAAGAGCAAGAGGAGCAGGAAATTTGCTGTGAGACTTTTTTTTTTCTCCTAGAACTGTCAGAAGCAGCACGTATGAAGTCTTACCAACCTGGCAGCCTTAACATGACCTAAGCAAAGGCAACCCCAATACACATACTAACTTGGAATGGGAAAAGCTCACAAAGCCTCAACCTTAAACAAAAAAACCGCAGGCAACTAAGGAATCCTGACAGCAAAAGAGACAGTCTTCCCCAGGGAAGAGCTCCATAGTTGGCAACCAACACCAAATGCATATACAAGTAACATTATATAGATTGAGCAGGTTATACTTGTGTGTGTGTGTGTGTGTGTGTGTGTGTGTGTGTGTGTGTATACAACAACAATTAAAGAAAAGGAGACAATGAATTTGAAAGAGTTAGGAGGGGGCAGTGTACATGGGAGTGTTCAGTGGAAGGAAAGGGAAGGGAAAATTATGAAATTATAATCTCAACATTTTTAAAATACTTTAAAAACATAAAGATGTGTGACAATATTTAAATAATGCAATCTAGTCATGTATGACATTTGATAATTTCAAGGAGCAAATGGCTATACCATAAATATGTCATAGTGCTCCTTCCAACATGAAGATACTAGGGAAGAAAGCAGATAAAATCCTTGCCTCATTGTTGAATTTTTAAATTTATTGTCTATAAATAATAGCTTACTACTGAGTAATAAGTTTGAGAAATGCCTCTTAATCTCTTTTTTTTTAAAGATTTATTTATTTATTATATGTAAGTACACTGTAGCTGTCTTCAGACACTCCATAAGAGGGAGTCAGATCTCGTTAAGGGTGGTTGTGAGCCACCATGTGGTTGCTGGGATTTGAACTTGGGACCCTCGGAAGAGCAGTCAGTGCTCTTAACTGCTGAGCCATCTCTCCAGCCTCCTCTTAATCTCTTCTATGTGGGTCTCTCAATATTTTTATTTAATAGACAGAAAATTAAGTGTTATATTCTTTTTAATATTGTTATTTATTTTTATTTTATATACATTGGTACTTTGAATGCATGTATATCCGTGTAAGTGTGTTGGATTCCCTAGAACAGGAGTTACAGACAATTTTGAGCTGCCATGTGGGTGCTGAGAATTGAACCTGGATCCTCTGGAAGAGCACCCAGTGCTCTCAACTGTTGAGCTACCTCTCTAGCCCCTAAATGGCATATCAGGACAAAGGAGTCCCTTTTCTTATGACAGAGATATTGACCTATGTTTGTTTTAAGGCTTAGGCAAGCAAAAGCTTTTGATTCATGAAATTTGTCTAGAAAAGGGATCAAGTAAAGTAAGGGTGGTAGAGGCAGCCACGGATAGCTGTGACCAGAACTACTGAACCATCTATCTTGACTGCTCTGGATCTGTCACTGCAATGCTCAATAAATCTCTATTGACTGAATGAATAAATTTCTCCTGTTGAAATAAAGATTGATGAAATGTCATTTACTGTGATATATTCAGTTTTGAGGCATATGATATATGCCTAATGTAAAGAAAACTTAAGTCTAAAACCTTGACTGTTTCAGTTGAGAAAGAACAATGAAAAAAAAAAAAAGAACTCCCTAAATTGGTACTGGCTATATAACAATTGCTGTTAACCAGTGTTTAATATTCAATAACCAGGAGACTAGTGGCTTTGGCATCAGCTACGTAGGTACAGACCATTTCTGTCAACTATTCAAGAACTTTTTAAAATATAAGTCAGAGTTCCTTGAAGAAAATGATTTGAGGAGTCATGGTTTCCTGTGATTTAGTCTTATGAAAATATCACTCCAAGACTGAGGAGGAATTGTTTAACTGCACACTGAAGCAGGTTGATTCCTCTGAAGGACAAAGACAAGAAACTGCTTAATTTAGTGGTGTTGCAGGGTGGTTGCTGGGTGGGGGCGGGAAGGGGGGAGGTGCTGGGGATCAGACCCAGAAACGCACCTTCTGACTGAGCTAATGCTCAGTCTAGAAACTGTACTAAGTAAACACTGGCTAGCATATGCATACAAACTCTTCCAGTGTTTCAGAGAGCTCTCATAAGGACCACACTGCTTTCAAATGTCAGGTAGGGGTACATACTACTCCGTACAGGATAAAGAAAGAGCTTGCTCATCTGTGGTTTTAGTTTCTTATGAGGTTATCTCCACTCATTTTCCCACCTGTAGGGAAGTCTGTCTTTCCTGTCCTTCGTCTGATAAGAGTTCCCTCGCTGAGTTTAGGCTGATTGCCCACATGTGGTTACTGGGCATGTAGTTGAAGGTATGAATAGGTCATTCCACACTGGGCATGTAGTAGAAGGTATGAGTAGATCATTCCACACTGGTGTCCTTCTTCTGGGAAAGAGGAAGTATTCACAGTCCCCGTGGGGCCTTAGGCAGCACTGGCATCATAAAATTAGTTTTGTTCCTATCTTTCAATAGTTCTGGACCTACCTCTGCCATCAAGGACTTTCCAGGTTTCCCTTAGTTTTCTAGGCCATTGTTTCCATCGTCCGCAACCATATTTGCAAATATCTACCACATTCAGATTATTTTTGTTCACTAACTACTGGTGCATGCTTAACAATGGTTTGGCAACACTTGACTACAGAGACTTAGATACTAGTTGTCTATATAGCTGTGCTAGACAGGGATTCCTCCACAGCTGGTCATGTGGTCTCATAGTCCAAAATAAGGCCTTTTGGTCATGAATTGTTAAAATGCCAAATCAAGGAGAAAGGTAGGTAGCTCCCATGAGAATGGAGCTACAGTTGAAACTGGTGGAAGTTGAAAGAGGTGAAGAAGGAGGTACCAAGAATACTGACAGGATCAACAAAGGTAATCCTAGGACCATTCTTGCCTGAATTCCTCATCAGAAGTTTATTATGCAGGAGAGAACCTTGGTCAAATGTTTTGTTTCTGTTTTTGTATTTTAATTCCAAAGGATTGATTTCCATTCAGTAAATATTTTCAGCTTGCTTAAATTAAAGAGTGTTCCTTCTTTGGCATGCTTCCCCTGGCTGCATTAGCAGAGAGGAGCTCAGAACTCCCCCCTGATGCTGCCCCTGTCTGGCTGTCAGAACTGATGAGATACCATTCCACCCTAATGCCCCTAGGGGGACAGTGTGTAGGAGGGGGTCTCAATAATAACTAAAAATCTTTCAGAAAGCAGAGTGTCCCTGTAGCCATTTATCATCTTCTCTTGACTTGCAGCAAACAAAAAGCTCCCTGAATTTTCTTCCTCACATTTGGTCTTGGAATGACAGAAAGGGATCAATAATGTTTGTCTGTGGCTTTTATTGTGAGAGCTGTTTAGGGGAGAAGGAAGTGGAGGATTAGCTATTCACAGCAGGTGGAACAGGTTCCTGGGGAAGTGTGAAGCCCTGTCCACAGCTGACCATTTCAGCATGCAGAATGTGATGGTCAAAGAGAGAAGAGCATGCTGTCCCCAGCCCTTGGGAACAGTTGGTATATCTCATGAACCTTCTACCATTCTTAGGTGTCTTCAGCCATAGAATGGACCTGGGATGCTCAGCACACTGTGTTATTTCAACAGAATATGATAAACGGAGGACCTCACACTGTACAACCTAAGTAATTGCCTCAATCATAAAATGAGATAATTAAGAGAATAAATGGCATTGTCTGATACAAGACTGAATAAGATCTTAACCCTCTCTTGGATATTCATTATAATGAGGCATGTCTAGGAAAAAGGTGGAATTGGTAGATCAGTATACTACAGACTGGTGCTCACCCCAGTGTAAACAGACAGAAAAGTTTCAACTCCTGATAGATAAAGTTCCATTACTTAAGATTCTTTCTTTTGGTATAATCTCTGTCTGTGGCAGGTTGGGAACAATCATGCCTTTAAGCTCCATAATTTCCAATTCAAGAGAGGAGAGAAGGGACTTAGGGAGTCCCTTCTCTCCTAAGGGACTCTCCCTAAGGGACTTAGGGAGTCCCTTCTCTCCTCTCTCCCTTTTCTTCTCTGTTCTCATCTTTCTTTCTCCCCCTCCACACTTCCTCCTCCTCCTTTCCTCTTACCCATCTCTCCTCTCACCCACAGTGGTACTGGGAATCAAACCTGAGGCTTACACAACTAGCCAACCATTCTACCAGTGAGCTACACTCAGCATGGCATAGTCAAAGCTCTTGGCTATTTGGTAACACAGGGTTGCTGAACCCAGGGTCTTCCTAATCCTGTTGCAGCAGCTGGCAAAGTAAAAACAACACTGTCCCTCTGCTTCTTAAAGCTGGAGACCAGTTAGCTACCTAGCTGAGACTCCAAGGCAAGAGGAGACATGGCTTTTCCCATTCTTCCTTTACTTTTTGCTGCGAGGCAGTCAAACCAAAGCCCTTCAGCAGCACCAAGCACCCAGTGTTCCATGAGCAGCATTAGTGGGACTTTTTGGATGTGTATAATTCAAGTGAAAGGGGGTGCAGCAAATAAAACACAGCATGTTGACCTGGCAGAAAAGAAGTAACTAACAATGAGCAAGAGAATTCCTTATCAGGAACAGAGCTCTAAAACTGGGAGGGAAAAAAGGGGGGGGCACTGTTCACATTTGGCTAAAAGACATTTTCTTGATGACTGCTACTTCCAAAAGCACTTAGCAGCCACTCTGCTGACAATCCCCATGAAATAAAGCAAGGCAGTCAGCACCTCTGTCTCCTAACCAACCACTATGTACATCTAATCAACATCGTGTAATTCCCTCTCTGCCCTCTCATTGTTCTTCTGTACCTCCTCCCTCCCTGCCTTGCCTTTAATAAAATGAAAATGTGAGTGCAAAAGTCCACACACTCTTAAGTTACATGTGATACTTTCTAAATATACATACAAAGGCCAACATGGTGGAATATTTTTCTTAATATAGACTATAATTATTTAAATGACTATGAAAGGTCTATCTTTACTCCACACCCAGTAGGACTACTGAGAAGCAAACACAAAAGCCAGAGGATTGACATGCTTGACTCTCAGCAGGAGTAGGGATAAACGCCTGTGCTTACCCTGCTTGGCAGTCAGCAGGAACCTATCATCTCTGTCTCCCTACAGAAAAAAGATAACGGGTTTTAGTAGTTGTGTGGCTGGCTTAAAATGGAACTTCTGAGACAGAGAAGAAAGGCTTGAAACATTCCCAGCTTTCTCACAAGAGAGGAAGGGAAGGGAGACTCTGCAGGCAGCTGTCAACCCATCCTTTCCTACTTGGGGTTTTCTCTGAATGGTACTTGTTGGTGCTGAAAAAAAAAAAAAAAGTCTAGCACTGATCATTTAATAGTGTGTTAAACATATGCTTAAATTTGTGCATAGGATAATTAGTACCAACTCTAAAAGATCTTTTAAGACTATCCAGAGTCTTTGGTATCAAAGAGTAACTTAGCATTGTAGAAATAGATATAGTATCTGAATACTGAAGAGTAATTATACATGTACCTGGAACTAAAAACACAATTTCTACTTGTGTCCTTGGACCTGTTAACCAGAGACACACAATTTATAAGACAGGAGCTTGGGCCTGGTCTACAGAGTGAGTTCCAGGACAGCCAGGGCTATAAAGAGAAATCCTGTCTCGAAAAAACAACAACAAAAAAAGACTGGAGTTTGGGACACCAACCCCGCCCATACTGTGTACTTTCTCATCACCATTACTGTGCCTGCTGGAAGAAATTCCAATGAAACCCATTCATTCATCAGGTGTCACTTGGATGGTGACAGCCCTTAAATAAGATATAACTGAGAACTGAAGACCAAGAAAACTATACAACTGCAGATAACCGCCATGTATTATTATAATCCATTATGACATTACAGCTGTTGTCACATTTGCACTCTGTGTCTCTAAGCTCTTCAGTCACACACAGCTCCAGCCTGTTTGCTTGTTCTGTTTGTTGTCCTGAGCATAAGTAGTCAAAGCTAGTACTATCAAAGATCATGCTGTTCCTGATCTTTTAGAGATATACACACTTAGTTGACATTTGCTCTGTGTGTCATTCTGGTAGGCTTTGTTTCTGTCCTCTTGAGTAGATTGGTTAAGCAGGTGCAATTTTATAGTTCTTGACTAGCATTTACAAGTTCCTGTGCAATGCCTATAAGATCTTTGTTCCCACACCATTCTACCTACTGTGTATGTGTGTATTGTTGTTGTTGTTGATTTCTTTGCATAACACATAAAAATGGAAGTGGATATGCTGTGGCCAAGATAATGATAATGACAATATCCAGAAATGATAGTTGGCAACCAGGTGGGAAGAAATAAGATGGAATAATCACAGAATTGCATAGATATAAAGCTTAAAGAGAAAGGCCAAGTGGTAGCAGTGTGTTATACTATTGGTCCTCCATATCTTACATCCCCTAAGAGTGTGCTATGTTAATTATGCCCAACACACTAGATAAAGTTTTTCTGATGGTGACAATGAATCATAAGAAGCAATGGAGACTATATCTGGTTTATTTTTTATAAGACAGTAGAGAAGGTCCAGAAATACAGCTCAACAACAAATAAAAGTGCTTTTTGCACAGTTCTGATGACCTGAGTTTGATCACTGGAGTCCATATAAAACAGCTGAATATTGTAACATGCATTTGTAACCTGAGCACTTCAGATAAGATAGGCAGGAGACAGGAACATCATTGGAAGCATGCTAGCCTGGAGTACAGGTTCAGAAACAGAATCAAAAGAAACTGCTTCAAAAAGGTGGAAGACAAGGACAGACGTCTGACTGTTGTCCTTTGACCTCTATATGTGCACATGGCATGCACAAGAAGGTGTACACACACACACACACACACACACACACACACTGCACACATTTTTAAAAGAAGGTAGAAAAGAGTTCAATTAATACTTTCTGTACACTGTAAGGTGATAGAGCTTGGCACCTGAAAGGGGAGCATTTTCATTATAATGATGATCACAAACAGCACTCTCCAGTGTCTCTACCAGGCATTGTGCCAGCTGTTTAATATATATGATCATTAATCCTTCTGGGCAGTGAGGCTGCAAGATGGCCAGGCATGTATCTGAGAGGGTTGGGAGAGGTGGACCCATTCTGTTGTGGCCCTAGCAATTAATTTTATTTTGAGAATTAAAGACTTTATAGATTGTCTTCTTCAGAAGACCAAGAGTATGCAATGATTTTACTTAATCCTCCACATTAAACTGGTATAATTTGGCACTGGAAAGAATAAGCTTTTGTTACACTAATACTATCAATCCTTCTGAAGTAGCTGTCCTATAACAAGCAGTGTGTCCGTCGGTTTAACATGAAACATCTCTGATCCTGCTAGGTAGTTGTTTGTAAAACCTCATCTCACATGCTGAGAAAATACTGTTTAGGGAAATTATTGTCTGCTTAAGGGCAGTAAGTAAATGATAGATCCAAGACTCAAACTCAGTTGCCTATGGTCACAAAGCCATACTTCTTGCACCCCTGTTCTCAGTTTATACAGGAAAACCCCACATGTACCTTATTGGTCCCTGGCAGAGCTCATTAGAACACCATCTCTCTGATGAGCTTCCTGGTAGAGGGAGAAGGTTCCTATTTCTATTTCTTGTGCTCTATGGAACAGCATCTCTAGCCAAAAAGAAAAGAACCATTCTCAACCCAGTGAGTCTGAAGGAGGGAAGGATTTTAATTATATTAGAGGAGCCCTTCCTGAGTAATTCCTTGACGTCAAGCACTGAGTCCATCTACCTCTCTGAGTGACCAATCTGGCCCTTGTCCACTCTATTCAGCTCTTTCCTGGCAGCTGAAGTCATCCTTAAAATAGCTTCTGGTCCTTGGAAGAAAGTTTGGAAGGAAGAGCAAAGGTGCCTTTGAGGTTGGGAGGGGCAGCCCCTCAGCAGCAGATAGTTCCACTCCACAAGAGAGCCAGTCAAACATTTCATTTTCCAAGAATGAGAGGCCATAACAATCTCATGGTCACAGTATCCAACTCTTCCTCTCTGCCATTAATTCTCATCCCTGGATCTACCTCAAGCCCACCTGACTTGGTGTTCTTGCTTCTAAACTCTAATGATAGTTAAGTTGCCCAATCTTGTACAGATATCAACCACAACTAATCTAGTTTCAAGATGGTAAAGACCACATCATGCCCACAGGACAGCGTTCCACAGCAAAAGGACACATAAGAAGTTGGAAGTTAATGAAAGAACAAACCCTATACAGTTTATCATTTCTACAATTTGTCTACCTAAAGAATGAGTAAAGACAATCGTACAGCATACATTCAGGAGGGTCATCTTCTCAGAAGAGGCAAAGAGGACAGCACCTGATACAAGTTGTTTCTTCATACCCTGCACCACTCTGCATTGATGCAATGTTTCTTCAGAGACTGCTATTTCCTTCTCTACTTGGTCATTTACTAGTCCTAGTTCCACTTTTTCTAGGAGTCCTCTTCAAGTGCTCCATCCCAAAGCATCCTGTTCTTTAAGCCTCTGACAGACACCGTCCTTGTCAATCAACCCAATATGTACTTACTATGGCAGGTACAATATGGCCTCTCCATCACATCATGATTCCTGAGCAAAAATAGGGGAAAGGAGGCACTTTGAATATGTATTTAAATGGAAGACTTTGTAATGGAAAGGTCATACTGGGTTATTCAGGATTTTGGCCTAGATATAATCACAAGACTTCTGACTAACAGAAAAGAGAAGCAAAAGAGGGGGAAGCCATGGTAATATGACATGAAAAGCACCCAGCTCTGGTTTAGATGATGGAGGAAGCAGGTTACAAGCTAGATTGTGGATGACCTCTAGAAGCTGGAAATGGATTCCCCCTAGACCTCCAGAGAGAGAGAGAGAGAGAGAGAGAGAGAGAGCACAGTCCCTCAAACACTTCAGTCTAGTGAGACCTCTGCCAGGTAGACTTCTAAAGAAGTATAAAATGGTACATTTATAAAGTTTTAAGCTATAAAAGCTATGGTAATTAGTTATAACAGTAATAGAAAACCAGTATACATATTCACTAAGTACATTATTCTCTAACTTTTGTTATTTAATTTGTGTGGGCTTGTCTCCCTAAGATACTACACATTTTTAATATGCTCTAATTTATTTCCTCCTTTTTTCCCCAGAACTGGACTCCATTAGCTGCCAAAAGAATGAGCTCAATTGTTCCCAACTCAGAGTTCTTTCTGTTAAAGGATAGGAGTGATCAAAGCAAGCTAGGCAATCTGAATGTATTTTGATTTATTTGTTCATGGTAGAGCAGCAGGACACCAATGGGCTGGCCCAAAATGGGCAAAATTCTATATGCGGATCCTTGTTGTTGATTTTGTAAAACAAAATTTCTACCCTTCATCCCTGAGACCAAGGACTGTTTGTTTGCTTCAGCTGCACCTGGCTTTTCTTCCCACCGTGAATCAACACAAAGGAGCCTCACTGGAGGGATGGAGGAAGATTCACTGTCATTGCATTCTAGTTATCTGCTTGAGGTTTTCTCTTCATTCCTCTGGTAACAAAATATACTCTCAACTCATCTGACCCATCATATATTTGATTAAAAGTATTTATTTATTTCATTGTTTCTACTAATAAATCATACAGAGCATTTCCAATCATGCATACCACATAATTAGATTTTACAATCCTTCCAAAATGCATTTCAGGTCTTATATCTATTCTCTAATTTATTTCCTTATACACATCAATTGATTTCTCTCCTAACCAAGTATTCATTATGTATTTGTTGAAAGACTGACTGAAAGTTAAACCCTACATTCCTCCCCACTGAGAAGATATCTGAAGAATCCTTTTAAGAGCCCATTCTCAGGATCCACAAGTGTGCATTGGGTTCTTGGTGAATACAGCAGGAAGCCATTCTGTAAAGCATGACATGTCTGATGGCTTACAGAAGGACAGGGCACCAGATAGGACTGGGAGTCAGCCATAGTTCTTCATGAAGCAGATAACAGTGCTGCCAGTCCAGCTGGCGTGCTCTCTGCACCGCTATCATGAAGCACTATTATATCCTTTAGTTCAGAGAAGACAAGGACCAAGATACTTTTCCTTTCCTCTCATCTCTTCTAAAAATCACTTATTCTTCACGTGAGAGGAGACAGCATCTTTCCTGGTTATGTCACCCCCAGGAGGCCATTTCCTTCTTTTGTGTTGCCTTCTTCAACTGTCCTTCACAAGACAATTTCTTACTCTTATTCTCATTTTGATTTATAGATATGAGTGTTTTGTTTACATGTGTGTCTGAATTATGTGTATGCCATTCCCACGGAGGCCAGAAGAGGGTTTGGACCTCCATGGGACTGGAGTTACAGACTGTTGTGAGCCTCCATGTAAGAGCTAGGGATTGAACCCAGGTTCTCTGGAAGAGTAGCCAGTGCTCTTAACTACTGAGCCATGTCTCCAGTTCCCTTCACAAGACAATTTCATCAAGAAGGGGCAAGCAGAAGAAACCCAAGAAAGTACTAGGAGGATGGCATGTAGATCTCAGCTTATTTATACAATGTCAGAATCAGATGGGAATTTGAGACTCTCAATCCAATATAGCCATAAATCAAATGTGGAAACTGGACTAGTTCCATCATCTCCTTTTAAGTGGGAATAGGAATACAGAATCCTGTCTCCTAACTTCTAGCACTTTCTACTAACTTTGCCCTCAACAAACACATGACCTCTACTGGCCAAACCAATCACTCCACAAAATCATACAGAATTTCAGACAAGGTGCAGCAACATGTCATACTAAACATGGAACGTTAAGTGAGCTTTGAAGTATTTAAATTTGTTCTGTGAGTATTGGTATGAATCTAACTTGGGTTGTATTCTTCAGCAACTTATTTATCGGAAGTGGTAGCATCAATATTTACTTTCTTGCTGTAAAACTGTCAATCTCCTAAATGTTGGTGCAGGACCTATAAATAATTTATGCCTGGTCATTGAGCCTCTCACCACAAATCACATTAGCCCTGAGGAAGGGAGACATAACTGCATCTCCTTCTGAGTCTGTCACTAGATCCAAGAGCCCAGACCTCCTGCCTGATGTGGCAAAGTGATATGCCATGCTTTAGGATTTGAAGTACCCAGAAGAAACCTAGGAAATATAATTAATTCAATCCAAACACTCTTGCTATTCCCTTGCATACAGACAATAGCAGTTATCTTTAAAAAGCTGTTGAGAATATGAAAGATAGTATACTTGGTGGCACACAGATGGAATTTAATAGGGTTTTAATATTTTTATTTTATTTGTTATTAGTGAGTGAGTGTAGGTGTGCATTTATTGTATTGCACACATAGAAGCTAGAAGATAATTTTCAGAGATAATTCTTCCCTTTACCACAGTTCTAAGAACCAAAATTAGGTCGTTAGGATGGCACAACTATCACTCTTATCCATGACCCAGCCCATTGGCTCCAGTTAGATGTCTTTTTTTCTACTTCAATGTACTTTATATTACATTCATGCTTATATTATATTACACGTGCAACATGTTTTAGCTAACATATTTAGGTTGTTAACAAAACAATGGCATCCTCTCTCATATCTACACAAATCCATCTGCTCTGAAGACCTCCACACAAGAACATGGTTCACTTCTCTTTTTTCCCTCTAAATGTTTCTATGTTTCCCTAAGTGTTTTATTTTTAAAGATATACAGTGAGGTTTTTAGATATTATAAAATGATTACCAGCTAAGCTAATTAACAAGTCTGCCCCTCACAACTATTTCTGCACATGTGTATGTATCCGTGTGTGTGTGTGTGTGTGTGTGTGTGTGTGTGTGTGTGTCTGTGTGTGTTTATGTTGAGAGCATCCAAGGTCTAATCTCTTAGCAAATTCCAAGCATATTTATTGTTATTATGTGTAGTCACTATTCTGTATGGCTGGATATCCAGAACATACCCACTTTACACCTCAAAGGTCTTTGAACCCTTAACTTCCAACCCTCCCCCCAGTATCCAATTCTATGCTCTGTTACTTGAGTTCAACATTTTTATAGTGTATACCTGTGAGGTGATGGAGTACTCATCTTTTAGCGTCTGCTTTATTTCTCTTATCTTTCTTCCTCTGGACAATACAGTATTGCTATAACTGGGAGAGAACAAATACCAAGTGGTCTATATAATATATGTGCTCTCTGTATGTGTGGTATATATAAAATGCATGTGTATGCTATATAATATATATGGTAGAACTATACTTTTCTTTTCCATTCATCCATTTGTAGACACTGGCTGCTTCATGACTATTTCTGTTGATTTGCCAGGCATTCCATCTTGCTTCTGCTTTAATGTGCTTGCAAAAATGCCTTAGGAAACATTGAAAATCAATTCTGTTTTTAGTGAGTTCAGTGACCAAACCTTTGGTTTCTACTATTTTAAACCAGTACAACCAAACTTCTGCAGAATCCCCCAGTTCGTTTGACAGTTCCAAATATTTGCCAGGGCAGAAAGAACATGATTCTGCTGGGATGGCTGCTACACTGGAGTAGCTGTGATTTTGTTGCTGAGTCTATATTGTATACAGACTGCAGAGGAGCAATAACTGTAATGTGGGCTCTAGTCTTTATATTCTCTCTACTTAGCATCTGTTTTCTCACTGCTGAATGGCTCGGTTAAGCTTTTACTATAGTACATGTAAACCTTTTGATCATATGCAAATTGTTATAGGATTTCTCTATAAGATGTGATCTAGAATTTTATTTCAAAATCAGACCATGCAGGCATCTGACTTAAGTGAATGAGAATAAATGTTACAGTTCGTAGTTACTGGGATGTTATAAAGCAGTCCTTTTCCAAGCTAGAGTGTTTCAAAATTGGGCGATTTCTACATTTTAAAGTTTGTAAACAACTGATCATGAAAGAGCTACCTGGCCAAGCTGCTATTTTGAGATCAGCACTTACCCTCACAGCTTTCCAGAAAGCAAGGGGGAAAAAAATCTCAAAGATCTGCCCAGGTTGAGGCCTAACCTCTGTAAGTGCAGGTAGCTGGGAGCAAGACAGTTTTTAATTTCAAACCAGGAAGACTCTTACTCGCTTCTCTTAATTCTGGAAACACTGTCAAGGAAATGGGAAAACTGAGGCAGAAGACTTTGTGCTCCTAAATTTGGAAGGATAGCATGATTTGGTTTAATTGAGCCCCGCAGTTTGAGAGTGACTTGAGGCACTGAGCACTGAATTTTCTAAAACGAGTTGATTTGCATTTGTTTGACATTGGCAGAAAGCCTACTGGTGTGCAGGATCAGGTCTTAGTTGTCAAAGAAAGAAACCAGACCCTCCCCAACCCCTTAGCTGTGCTTCTAGGCACTTCCTACAAAATCAAAGAGAAAACTGCTTTTCTCTTCCTAGAGACCCACTCTTCCTCACCTTTCAATTTTTCAATTGCTGCAGATGACAGCAGCGCCCTCTGGATGTGATGGCTTACAGCTACAGCTACATTCACGTGGAATCAGGGTTGCCTCAGAGGTCTGAAGAAACACTCCACAGCCTAGGAGCAGAGCTCAAACCCACCCAGTGACACTGCCAGAAAACCAATGCTCAACACTGTATTGGGTTAAAGACAGGAGTTCTTCCCTTAAGAAATGCTTATAGGAATCCATTTGTTTAAAAGATGATTTTGGGATCCCATACATTAGACATCTTTGGAGTTGAAAGAAGAAACCAATTCCCCAGGTGTACTTGGCACCTGAGCACACACACAAAACAGATTTTGTGCATCAGTCCCAGGTGGCAATGACCCAAACGCTGCTTGCCACTTTCATCTTAGCCCTCACCAACAGGTCTCCAACTTGTCTTATAATTGCTCACAAAAATTTAGGCCAGGTCTCAGAACTAAACTGCTGGAAAGCCAGCAAGGCCAACTCTGGGTGTCTACCTCCAGGTTTCAGGGATCACTGTGCCTGGGAATCCTAAACCCTGTGGCAATAGAATTCTTCCAGCTCTGGCTTCCAGCCTGTCACTGTATGCCCAAGCCCATCCTGCAGGAATGTAGCACGAGGGACTTGAAGGCAGGCTTGGGACAATTTGAGAATGAGCCCCTGAGGATGCTTCTGTGGGCCACAGAGACTGCTGAGTGGCTGTGCTTTCTGGAGAGGATACCCTTTTGGAAAGAGAGGAGAGTCTCTGTGCCAGGAGGAGTGTGACTGGGAGTGAGTATGAGGTTTAAGATGGACAGCACCTCCACAGCACTGTCAAGCCTGCCTGCTCTTTAGCTCTTTAGCTCAGGGATCTAAGGGTGGGGGTAGGATGGCCTCCTCACGGATCAAATACAACTGAAACATCTTGGCAAACAGCAGCAGGAAGCAAGGGGGCAGCTGTGCAAATCCTTAGGCAGACAGGCAACATAATGAAAAGTGATAGATAGGCAGGCAGGATGGGCAGAGGTCTATAATGGAGACTTTGGAGGCATCTGGTCCCTCCTTGTACTTTCACCACTACCCCGTACCCCATAACCCCCTACCCCAAGCAGGACCCAGCTGAATACAACCCCTTCTCACACATGTGAGTAAGATATCCAGCACATTAAGAATGCCACACTGAATACAAATGATTCACACTGGAGAAGGAGAGATTTTATAGCCCAGGAAACATAAGGATTTTTGTCTACCAGCAAGCCCTTCAAAAGGAGACTATGATACCCACTGAGAAGTTTAATATGTTTAGGTTTCATGCAGGCTTTGGGTTTGGGGGGGGGGAGATTTTTGAGGATTTTTTTTTCATTTTTGTTTTTACCTGTGGTCACATAACCCAAAATGAGACAGCTGCAACAAGCCTCGGGTCTCACAGAGTCCTCGTGTCCATCACCAACACCCCTGACTATCAGCCTAAGCCTGTGCCACGCTGCCAAAGCTAGCCTTGCAGATCAAGAATCCATCTAAAGTGCACTAAATTCTTCTAGATTAGGCACGGACCGGGGTGGGGTTGGGGGTATGATTAGAATCAGACATACAGCAAGGAGTGCTTGAGGTACTGGACTCTACTCTCCAAGATCCAGAGACTGGAGTGGGGATCTTCAAAGTCAAGAAGGAAAGAAGAGATGAAATTTACCTTGACGTCAAAAGGCCCTCCAAATTCCCGCTAATTTTAAGGGTGGTTCTCACTGATCCCCCACTACCACCCCCCACTTCCACCAGTGACCTCAATTTAAATTCAAATGGTGTCATCTTGCTAGATGCTCTGAGTTCTGGAAGCACCGAGGTGACGCAATCTGTCTGGGGCACCGGGCCCTTCCATCTATTGGCTGCCCGGTGCCCCGGGACCCCTCCCAACTCACCGCGGCGGGAATAAGAGCAGCTGCAGGCGCTGGGAGGCACAGGAGCCACTGCCCAGATCAAGAGTCACCGCTCCGCAACCACCGCCTGGCTCCATCAGGACCCCGCAGTCTTAGCTCCAAACCAACGCTCATCAGGTGAGCCCTAAGATTCCTGCTCAGGTGTGTCGTTCTACTTTTCTCTTCCTCTTCCTCTCTCCTGCTCTCGCTGTTAGTCCTTAGCTCGTCTTTCCTGACAATCCCAGTCTCCGTTAGTCCTACCAGTGGTTCGTGCCAGATCCCGATCCACATAGATCCCGACAGAACTGGTCCGCAGAGCCTCCCTCCAGTTTCGCTAGAGCGCAGGCTCCAGTCTCACCTTTCTCTGCACACCTGACCCGCCAATCTTGGGCTCTGAGCTCCTAGGCATCACGCTCGCAGTCCGGAGTAGCTCTCCTTAGACGGTGCTTTCAGCATTCGTTTCCTGAGAAATTGGTCCAGAGTCCGAGCCAAACGCCAATCTGTAGCTAACCAGAGCCAGCTGCCTATTTTGCAAGCCCCGTTTCAGGACCCCTAGGATTAACAGAGAAGTGTTATAAAGCCTGAACTTTATAGTCTGGTTCTTGTAGGCAACGGAGTTGCCAGAGGGTGGAGCAGGTGAGCAGTGCAGCCGTCAGTTTCCTCACAGATTTCAAGGCAAAAAAGATTCCCTCTTCATAGACTTTTTCTCACATTCTTAGGTATCTGCAAAAGCCTCACGAAGGGAAGACAACTCTATGCTTCCCTGTGGTGATAGATGTAGAGACAGGAGACCCCTAGGATTCATAGAATCCGTAAGATTGACCAACAATTTACACCACCACCACCACCCTCATCCATCTGTAGGGCTAAGATTCTTTCAAACCCTAGGCTACTTGCCCACTGGACCGTACAGTCTTCTCTGTCAATGAGGGAACAAAGATGATGAGAAATGTAGTTATCAGTATGAAGCCAAAATGTTGGGGAGTCACAGGCAGAAGCACACAGAAAGCCAAGTCCATGGGCTTATGGAACCTTTAACTGGTGCAAATAAACAAATAAATAAGTAGCTCTTCTTCTCTTGCAGGGAGGCATTATGGGCTTTCTGAAGTTCTCCCCTTTCCTGGTGGTCAGCATCTTGCTCCTGTACCAGGCATGCAGCCTCCAGGCAGTGCCTTTGAGGTACGTGTAAAGACAGGAGTCCTACCGTCCTGGGACTGGTCAACTTCCTATCTGTTAACTACAGATACGGATTGTTTAAACACCAACTGTCTTGTGGAAAATAGATACATGTATATAGACACACGTGTAAGTCCACTAGAAGCTTTTTTTGATATAAATGTAGAAATATACAATGTTCAAACAAAGACAGGATGTACATAAATGTCAAGTAGCCCTTTAACAAACAAAATGCTTTGGTCACTTTTCCCCCTTTCTTATTGTCAATAGTTAAGCCTTTTTGTTCAATTCACTCCTTATGAGACATGAATTTTACTCTAGTCTGCTAACTTGCCAATAAATATTACTGACTCTAATTTATAACCTATTAATCTATTTTTCGTCCACATATGGACTGTACTTATTAAAATGAGCCCCCCCACTTCAGATTCAACACTAATTATTTTGCCATTCGATTATGGCTGCACTTATCATTTAACTTGCAAAATTCCTAACCTGATGAGGACACTGACTCAAGCCTCTAGTATAAGCGGCAGGCAGGGAATCAGAGTTGGTGCTAGACTTGCTTCCCATCCACAGGTCAGTCTTGGAAAGCAGCCCAGGCTTGGCCACTCTCACTGAAGAAGAAGCTCGCCTGCTGGCTGCACTGGTGCAGGACTATATGCAGATGAAAGCCAGGGAACTGGAGCAGGAGGAGGAACAGGAGGCTGAGGGCTCTAGGTAAGGCCCCTGACTCTGCCTAGTGCATCCACAGAAGGCAGAATCCAGAAGGTGGGAGAGTACACACTTAGCCACCTGGTTGCTGTTTATCAGGACACAGGGCTCAGCTATTCTAAGGCTCCAAAGAAGACAGAAGTCATCTGGTGAGACTGTGGTTAAATCACACTTAAAAAACGTATTTCTGAAAGCACTTAAGAGAAGGTTTGGAATAACTGTAGAAATTAGTCTGCTAACAGTGGGGAGAGTTCCTGGCATAGCATGAGTTAAGACTGGTAAAGCCTAAAGTCTGCAGAGATGCCATTGTGATCATAGGGCCAAGGTGAGCACCCCTCCCTATCCCTGCCTGCCTGAGTACCCCGAGCTTAGAAACAGACCCTGGCCAGGCTCCTGCATTACCCATGGAAAAGCATGTGTTAACCTACGTCCACCCTGAGAAACACCCTGCCAAGCATGCAAGATTGAAGAGCACATGGAATGCCAGAGTCACCCTTTTCCCCTGCCCTTCCCCACATTCTCCTGGCCCACCACACCCCAAGCCTTCCCAATAGTGAACCATCCTCCTACCAGCCTCATCCCAACATCTGGTCCTGTGGCTGGTTTAACCTGTTGACTGCCCACAGGGTCAGCCCTGGTGCATGGCACTGCCTCGCATGTCTTTTTCCTGCAGCTTGGACAGACCCAGATCTAAGCGGTGTGGGAATCTGAGTACCTGCATGCTGGGCACGTACACACAAGACCTCAACAAGTTTCACACCTTCCCCCAAACTTCAATTGGGGTTGGAGCACCTGGCAAGAAAAGGGATATGACCAAGGACTGGGAGACAAACCACCACCCCCATTTTGGCAACTAAGCTCCTCCTCTCCTTTCTAGTTTCCTTCTTGCTTTCTCCCTATAACTTGATGCATGTAGTTCCTCTCTGGTTACTCTCCAGGCTATCACTGGTTGCTTTCCTGAGGCAAAGGATGGTATCTGGAATCCCCAGTGGGGGAGGAGAAGGGGCCCACAGGCTGAAAGAGAATCACCCAGGAAGATGGCAGGGAGCAAGGGCAGTCATCTAGCTTCCTAGTAGAGCTTCTCAGTCTTGCTTCTGAAAGTGTTGGTTGTTTGGGAAATAAAACTATTTTTCTAAAAAGAGTTGAGCCATGGTGGTCATTGATCTAGCCCACATCTCAGGGTTCATGGAGTTCAAGGCCTGTGGTTAGAAGTAGTCTTAGCCCTAAGGTTAAGCCGTCGTAGTTTGGTGGGTGATGCCCATGACTCAACTCAAGCTGTAAGAAGAAAGGCGACAAGGAACAGGTAAACGCTGCTGGGACTGGATGCTCCAAACTCTTCCTTCCTTCAGGTAAGCCTGGGGTGGTTTCACTTTACTAAGGAGGGCCACTTGTGTCTGGGACAAGAGTCCTTGTGAATGGGCTCAGAGGTGGCATCAAAATTCACTCTAGACTTATAAATCCTGGCTTATTTGTATTTATATGGGCATGTTTGGCGGTTACAGCCCTGTGTTCCGTGACCAGTCAACCCAAACCCCATTTGGGTTTTCGAATGCCTCTGGGGATGTCTAAGGGAAGGGATCACAGCATTTCCCCTAATGGCCTTATGATTGTCTGTTCTGATAACCATGTTTAGAAGAAACACTCAGAGCTAATTGGTGCTTCTGAGAGCAACAATATTCCCATCATAGTCCCATGGGGCAGACACCTCCCCAGCCTCAACTCAATGACAGTCAGTCTCTCTCCCTCCCTCTCTCCCTCTCCCTCTCCTTCTCCCTCTCCCTCTCCCTCTCTTTCTCTCTCCCTCACCCTCTCCCTCTCCCTCTCCCTCTCTCTCTCTCTCTCTCTCTCTCTCTCTCTCTCTCTCTCTCTCTCTCTCTCTCTCTCTTCACCCTTTACCCCCCCACACCCCATCCTGAATATCAGTGTCACTGCCCAGAAAAGATCCTGCAACACTGCCACCTGTGTGACCCATCGGCTGGCCGGCCTGCTGAGCAGATCGGGAGGTGTGGTGAAGGACAACTTTGTGCCCACCAATGTGGGCTCTGAAGCCTTCGGCCGCCGCCGCAGGGACCTTCAGGCCTGAACAGTTAATAGCCCCAGAATGAAGGTGACTTCTTTGTATAACTGGTAGGAAAATGGGTGTCCACATATCTCAGGGATAATGAGCCATACTCTGACGGTCACTGGGCCCATGGATCAGATCCCTTCTTACAGCTTTTGTTACTCCCTCCCCCTAACCTTTCCTTCTCCCTGCCTGGCTGCCTTGCCTTTCCCTGTCTCCTGTGATGCTGTGCTCTAGGACCAGGAGATACAGAACCCATATACTCATCACTGTAATTGTGAATATTCCTACCATATGGGTTTGAAAGCCAATGGCATTATCCTATTAGTATACACTACAATGTAAGAGAAGCCACAGATTTAAGAACTGTATTGGTTCTCTACTGGGTATATAACCATTGGATGGTCACTTAACTCTCACTGAGTCTCAGTTTTCCCCCTTTATAAACTAGGGACATCAACAGAACCTATCTCCTAGTATTAATAGAAAAATAAATGGAAGAATGTCAAGAGCTTTACAATGAGTGTCTAAACTTTATTCTTTTTTTTTCCTCCTAGGTTATACAATAAAGATAAACTCTAATTCTTTTCCTGTATAAAGTCATGTATAAGAAAGGCTGATGGAAGACACATATATTTGCATCCTTCTTGGTATTGAAAACCCTTCTCCCTTTGACAGGAACTAAAGACTAAGTTGCCTATTGTGCATTGTGTTGTATGTGACTCTGTATCCAATAAACATGACAGCATGGTTCTGGCTTATCTGGTAGCAAATCTGGTCCCCATAAACCATCCTGTTGATGTTGACGACTCTGCTAAACCTCAAGGGGATGTGAAACACTGCCTCTTGGTCTTCTGGGGACACATGGTAACGTTGTGACTCAATGGAACCATATGCTTAAAGAACTCTTAATGTTGTCACTTGTGAATGTAATCAAAATTAAAAACAAATGTATTTTCGATATCCTCAAGTGGAGTCTTTGCTGTTACTTATACTATGCTTCACAAGAGAGCTTTTGGCGGGGAAGGGGGTGTCCGTGAGCACTCTGTTGAAGCAAAGGCACTGTGCTTAGGTGATTCTTGCTGTCTTAGAAGCTGAGTCTCTGGTTAACCTTGTCAATTTATTAGAATGCCGTGTATGTCAAAGAAGACAGTGCACATTTATTTCCAGAGAGTGACCTGGTTGCCAGCTCCAGAGGGTACCTGTGAGTCTTCATTTCTCGGGTCTGTCCTTACTCACCCTTGCCTTTTCTCCCCATAAAAGTCCCTTTCTTGTACCCCTTGGCCTACAAAGACCTTTAGAAAGGGTAACTTGTTTAAATGGAAAACAAAGGCTAGCCAATCTAGAGTGGTCATCAGTGTCATCCAGACCCACTTTTTCATGTGAGACATGTACAAGAGTCTTACCCAAGGTCCTGAGAGAGACATTTGCACATTTAACAAGCATTTGCTTACTGACCGCTAGATATGTAGCCACTATTCTAGGCACTGGGAATTTTGGGCAATAAGCAGACCAGACAGAAAATTCCTGCTGCATGGTGCTTACATTCTACTTATGGGAGACTGAAGTGATACATAATGCAGAATCAGACTTGCTACCCATAGGAAGCTGGCATGTCATTGTTTCCGATGCTTTGTTTCACATAGGAGTTTGCCAGTAAGAATATAGTTGGTATCTGCTGGGACCCACCAGTGGCAAGGTGCTAATTAGAGCCCCAAATGAGTAGGTAGCCAGTCTCACTGGTAAACAAGGCAGGTAACCAGAGTTAGTTACATAGAAAACCCATTCTCTTAGGCACATATAGAATTATGTTCCTTCCTTCCTCCAGTCTATTCAACCTAGTAGCCTAGCTGCCATTGTAAACAATGTAAAGAACAGCCTCTCCTATGTTTAAAATGCTTCCACCACTCATCTCTCCAGAAAAACACTTGAGACACTGCAGTAACTTGAAAGTTCAAACTTCTCTTCCCATACCCAGCCCCATCATCTGCCTAGCTGCATCTCTTACCCTCCCTCACACTGGCTTGAGTATTTCTCAACTCCTATCTCACAGCATTCACCACTGTTAGTACACACTGGCTAGGGTCACTCTGTGCAAAACATTTACCCAGTGACCCCCTTCACTCAAATGTTACTTAGGTCATCTTCCTGAAACTGCACCCTACACCCCTTAGCACACCTCTGTTTTATTTGGTGTTCTCCTTACCACTTTATCTTTTACCATGCCATAGTTTTTCTTACTTTGTTTATTATTTGTGCCCTCCACCATAAACAAACTAACAATATGTCCATTTTATTAATTGCTCTTATGAAAGTTAAAGAACACTGTATCTGGAGCCAGACAAAACTCAGCAAATAGTTATTGAACTGATGAGTGAGTGATGTAGTTAAATCTTGCCATTTATGCTTGTGGTCAAGTCTCAGCTTTCTTCTGGTCTAGTTTTCCTCATTCTTAATTGCCCAAGATACCCTCAGTTATCTCTTGGATAATGAATCTTTCAGTTGACTAGAATCTTCAGTGGCCACGAGTTTGTTAACAATTCTGTTTTCCTTCCTAAAGCCATTGTGCACTACTTAATTGTGTACACAAGCTAATCCATCCTTCTTAACCATGTGAGTAATTATGATCAGCAGAAAGGCAAGGAACACACTAGGTATGACACCTATGATTAGGTAAATAAGTTAAAAGTAAGGAAAACAAAAATATTTTAGTCTTGTGCCTAGGGTTACTTCATGCTTACACTGAATTCACACCAGAGTCCTATGGATACTTTCAAGATGGCTCAGGGGTCCACAGAGTGAAAAAATAATTGACTTGAACCCTCAAGCAGCATCAGGTTCAGTGGCTCAGAAACCTAAGAATCAATAGCTATTGTCGGCACCGCAGGTGATATCACACTGTAGGAACAATTGTTTTCAGTGTGGATGCAGCATCACTGTTTACTCTTGACATGCTACATGGACCATCCCAGGAAAGAGAGGTCTTCTAGTGCCAATAAACAGTCAGGGATGCACTGTATATGCTGTGACTAAATGGATAAATGCTCCCAACCCTTCACCATGCTAGAGAAATATTATGTACTCTCATCCTGCCATGGCCTCAGGGATAGGTGAAGTTGACTCCTCTGCCCTTCAAGGACTCTGGGCTTAACCATATGACCTGTCGTAGCTAAAAGAATATTGTAGTCTAAAGACAAATAGAAGTCTGAAATGTGTTTGTGTAGCTGAATTTTGTGCTCTTGAGTTTTCTTTGTTTTCATGAAAAGAACACACCCAGCCTCATGCTTTGCAAAGTTACTCTTTGTCATAGTATCCAAAATGAGATATGGAACTAATTCTAACCTCTAGCCTAGATTCAATCCCAGTCAGCACTACTTGAGTTCACCTCTAGCACTACCCACAAACCCACAAGCAGGAAAAAGTAATGTTCATAATCTACTGACCTTGTCCTCATTCTTGTGTTATTGTGACAACAGAAAAGTACTTCATAAGATTTGGGAGGTTAAACTGTGTCTTTCTCTAGTTCATATGTGGATACCTTAACCCAACAAGTGACTGACTACATTTGAAGGTAGCCTTTTAGAATCTAATTAAGGTAAAGTGGGGTAACAAGAGTAGGGTTCCAATTTGACAAAACTTCTATCCTTTTAAGAAGGGAAATGCTCTCTGTCACTCTCCTTATACACAGAGAAGATTCTAGCTGAGGACACAGTAATCCAAGAAAAGAGCCCTTAGCAGATACTAACCTGGATACTGTAGTTTTGGACTCCTAGCCTTCGGATGGGACAGTAGAGTCTGTTGCTCAAGCTACTCAGCCTGTGGTATTCTTTACAACAGCATGAGCAGATGGATACAGGGAGTCCATTATGCTGGAGTAAACCTTTTAAATAATAAGTCAGTGCTTGTATATCCTCTATGCAAAGCCTTCTAAAACTCCCTCATTCAACGTATGGTGACCTTATAGATAGCACACAATCTGACCCCTAACCATTCCTTCAACCTTTCTTCTTGCCAATGCCTAATCCACTTCCATTTTCTTGGGGACTTTTTAGAAATATGTATTCCACCCCCTCTGCCTAGAGCAGGCTACCTCCATTTGAATGACTGTCTCAGTGTGACAGGATTGACACCAGATAGTCTCTCTTCCTTCAAGACTGCCCAAACACCAACTTTCCAGAGATGCCTTCAGCATATTCAAAATAACTTACCATCTCTGCTCATGTCCTAGCTACTATATTAAGATTTATCTTTATTTACAAAATGTATCACTTTCTAAAATAAATACATGTATTATTTATTTTCTGTGTTCTTCTACTAGCATATAACTGAAATGGGAAGTCATATACATATATTTATAGCTATTCCCTTAACTTTAGACAAGTTCCTAGAACACGGTAGGCCTTTGATAATTAATTAATTAATTGTGAAATATTTACAGTTTTTTACCCCGAGTTCATTTTTAATAATATAGTACATCTTGAGATGTACTTTGTTTTTCTAGTTTTAGCTTATCATACAAATACAACTTTTCTCACTTCCCTTTCATCCCTCTGAACCTTCTCATATACTCATCCATGCTCATTCAAATTCATGTCCTCTTTTTCCATTCCTTGTTGAACATATATATATATTCACATAAATACATTTATATTTGAAATACAACCTGCTCAGGGTAATGTTGCTTGCGTGTATGTTTACAGGGATGACCATTTGGTATTTGCTATTTTAAATTATAACTTTTGTTTTGATTTCAAGTTACTTAAGATTTAAGAGTTAACTAGCCAATACAAAATGGTCATCCCTGTAAATATGCACGCAAAGCAATATCAACCAACCAAACCCCCCAGAGCTCCCGGGGACTAAACCACCAACCAAAGAGTACACATGGAGGGACCCATGGCTCCAGCTGCATATAAAGCAGAGGATGGCTTTATCTGGCATCTATAGGAGGGGAGGCTCTTGGTCCTGTGAAGGCTCTATGTCTCAGTGTAGGGAAATGCTAGGGTGGTGAGGTGGAAGCAGGGAGATAGGTGGGGTAGCACCCTTCTAGAAGCAGGGAGGAGGGGGATGGGATGGGGGCTTTGCAGAGGGGAAACCAGGAAGAGGATAACATTTGAAATGGAAATAAATAAAATAACCAGTAAATATTGCAAGAAGTAAAGAAAAAAGTTATTATGTAGAACATTTTATGATTTAAATTAATTTTAAAAATTATACATCTATCTTTCAAATCTAGGTTTTGATACTATGTTTTGATAAAATTGTCTCTACAATATTTTTATTTGGGAAATTTACTTATGTAATACTTATAATATGATCATTTGCCACACATATTTTAAAGAAATTTAAAGTATTTTTCCTACGGTAGAAAATTTAAATCTAGAGTAGTTTATCTAAATATAATCTATATATGTAATTACAGTCATAAATTTCATTGTTTTGCATGTTATTTTATAAAGATAATCCCAGGAAACTAAAATAAGTCAATAAAATTTCCAGAGGCCACTTTGTTCTTGTGACTTATCTTTTGTATTTCTAATGCTTTACAATATATATTTCTTATTTGAGAAGTCAACTTTCATGAAACATATATAGAGCATAAACTCATATAATTATCATAACAAATCTACAGAATGTTTTCATCATTACAGATATTCGTCACACCACTCTGAAGTCACCATTCCTGAAATACTATCCAAGAAATCATTGATTCCATTTCTATCACTTTGGACTCATTTTTAGATAAACTAGATAGATAGCAGATAGATGATTGGCAGGCAGGCCGACAGGTAGGCAGACAGACAGACAGATAAAAGAAAAAAAAGCACACAAGTACATATACCTTCTTGCCTCTAGCTTCTCATTAGCATAATGTGCACAAGATATATTTATATGGTTATACAATTGATATATGGATATTTGGGGGATTTGTCATGCATTACATTTTGAAGATTTCAGTGAGACAGGTTAAATAACATTCCATTGTATACCACAGCATGTTGGAGAACTCTCGATTTGATTCCAGGTCTTAGTTATTTTGAGTGATTGTCTTACGAACATTTAGGTAGGAACAGGTGAAACTACTTCTCTTGAGTGAATTCTTATGAGTTATACGCTCACTGGTCATAACAACTAAACTGATTTCTGATGACTATGCTGTTTCACATTCCCAGCAGAAAATTAGGACCTTTCTATTTTATACGCTTTCTATTTTAAAGCTTGCTGTCTGCAGGCTTTCGTTTTGTTTTAGTTTTAGCTATCCCTATGATTCTGTAATAGTATATCATCAAACTCTAAATTTTCACTCTTGATAAGTATCCTGTGCATTTTTTAACAACTCATCAGTTTTTCTACTTTTGCTTAAATATGTTGCCCATTTTGAATCAATAGATTATCTGCTTATTATTTAGTTGTAATTGATCTCTATGTCTATATTCCGGTCTCAATTCCTTTTAGAACACTATTTTTCATATGATTTATCACACTTGTCTCAATTCTAGGTCATTCTATGTGTGGAATGCCATATGCTACATCAAGTAAGCCAGGGAACGGTCTCTGGACAATTGCCAGAAGGAGTCACCCTTCTAACACCAGCATATAAGGTCAGATGTGAACTCTCCCGCCCTGTGAACCTACCGATGATTCCAGTCCTATATAAGCATCTGACTGCATCTTCATAAAACAGACCCAGCCTTACTGAGGCTCTCTCAGTTTCCTAACACTGGGAAACTGCAACAGAGTATCTGCTGTCTGAACTGTTAAGTTCTAAAAATAATGTGCTACAACACGTGAAACAAGTAAATACCCCTCCAAACTGCGATAACGCCAGCTCAACCCCTCAAATCTGAAAAGCACATCCTATTGAGTTTGCTGGATATGAAAATCCAAGTTCAAGCTGGAGGTCATTATTTCCAGAAATGACAGATCAGAATCCTCTTACCTGCTACCTGGTCCACATGCCCATGATAAATGCAATGGCATAAGTGGATTCTACTCCAAATGAAGCTAAACCCTTTTGTTCTTAGTAGTGAGTGCTTTTATTAGCACTATCTTCCCCTTCTGATGTCTCATCTCTTTCTATCCTTCAACAACTGCTTCAAGTCATTCTTTTTGACTTTGCAGTCCTCACAGTAAGAGGAAATGTTTATGATTACATAGACCAACTCACATTCCCAACATTTAACAAGTCATCTTCTGGTTAATTTTTGAAAATGTAAGGTGTTCTCTGAGATACTGTCTTAGTTAAGTGTTCAGTTGCTGTGAAGAAACACCAGAACCAAGGCAACCCTTATAAAGAGCAGCATTTAACTGGAGGCTTGCTTGCAGTTTAATAGGGTTAGTCCATAATTAACACTGTGGAAAGGAGGCAGGCATAGTGCTGGAGCAATAGCTGAGAGCTTTATATACTGATCCATATGCAGCATGCAGACACGCATACACACACATACACGTGCGTACACACACATACACATGTATACACTCACAGAGAGACAGACAGACAGAAACAGACAGAGGCGTGGAGACAGAGAAACAGAGGTAGAGAGACAGAGACAGAGAGACAGAGGCAGAGGCAAAGAGAAACAAAGACAGACAGAGATTGGGCTAGGCATAGGCTTTTAAAGCATCAAAGCCCACCCTCAGTGACACACCTTCTTCAACAAGGCCACAACTCCTAACCTTTTCCAAACAATTATTCTAACTGGTATCCAAGCATTCAAACATATATAAACCTATGGAGACTATTCTCATTCAAAACACCACGGGTACCTAATTCCATTCCTAGATCAGTCTAGTTCCTGGCAACATCTTCCCATGACTTAACAGAGCCCATTCTATGCCCTAGTACTTCATTTGGTTTGCACACTCTTGAGCTGACCCTCCAGCTGAAGACTCACCTCCATAAAGACTGGATTTTAATTGTCAGATGAGCAAATAAAATAACTTTTTATCTTCACAGTGAAATTGATAGCTAGTCCAACCAAGCTTGGATTTCTATGAGATATATTAGCTAGCTTTACCCTAGACTTTTATCTACTCCCTGTCAAAATGTATCTTGGGGTAGGAAATAAAGTTCTTTAACTATTTCAATCCCCAGAAATATCTTCTGCTAGTGAAACCTTTCTGGGTATTTCTGTAGCTGTTGCTGCATTGATGTGATGGGTAGAGCTAACGAATGTCTTGCCCTTCTCTCAGGCAGGGCCCTGAGCCAAGCACTATAAGTCTGGACTCATCTTTCTCACTTAGACTTGCCAGCACAATGATAAGATTAATGGTTTCCATAAAGAGGGGTACTTTAGGGACTTCCTGGAGAGCTTGGCTCATCTGTAGATCTAAGAACTTCATAGGAGTGGTGTCTTGCCTACATAATCAGTGCCAACAATATGCTAAGTCTTGCACAATGCCTTTAGCATAGTCTACAAACTGCAACGATATAACAGCTGACTATTGCTTCAGTTCCATGACTTACATGCACTCCCTACCACCCACTGAACTCCAAATATACTAACCTTCTTTGAGTGTGCTACATTCAACATGGTCATCCAGACATGGGATCTTTCTACTTGATGTTGCCCTGGGATAGTTTCTTTATATTGTCTATTCAAAGTTAACTCTCACTCATTTTTCATATCTCAGCTAAGCATTGTTTCCTTTGGGAAGCCTTTAGAGGCTACCACCCCATGTCTAGGTTATATTTATTTCTTATTGGATTTTAAAAGGTAGAGATATAACTACCTTTCAGTCACCATTTCATTTTAACTTATTATTTTGATTACTTAATATCTATTCTTAGACACTGACAGAAAGACTTCAGTTATTTTGCTTTAAATTACAACATTTTGTTCCAGAAGTGCTGGCATTAACTAAGTATTTGTGACATAAGCAAGGATGCAATTATAACCAAAGGATAAACTCTGTCTTTGAAGGAGGCACAGGAGACTTTGTCTACCTTAACTCAAATAGAAAGACTTTCCTAGGGAAAAAATGGTTTCATATAGGGTATTTAAGTATACATATGATTTTGTCAGTTGAACAAAACTGGATAAGTAAAATATAACAGGAATCTGAATGAGGATCTAGATCATGTCATTTCTTCCTTAAGTAAATGAAAATCATTGGTAATTTATCAGGAAATTACTGAGTCCTATGATGAATGACAGTAGCACCTTCTGAGAAGGTGACTGGATGTCACAAGATTTCTGTAAGACAACCAGATACCCTCCCAGAGCAGGGATGCAGATATAGCTTCAGCTTAGTTAGTTCCCAGCTCATCTGGTTCCCAAGAGAAAATCAGATCATCCCCAAACAGTGGTCAAACACATTAGCTACCTATTCTGTGATCATACAATTACATGTTCTTTGTGTCTATTTGTAACTTTAACCATTGTATGGAATCAAGGTCAGCAAACAACCCATTATCTTCCTGTATTGTCATGCTCAGTGTTATTATCAGTGACTTAAGAGACCCTAGGCATCTATCTGATGTTTCCAGAGATGGTTAGATCATAAAGACTTTGATCCAATCAGTGAAATTATCCTGTGAGTGATTCTCAATAGGATAATATTATTGGAAGATGATGCAAAGTGAGAGGTAGGTCTAACTGAATGAAGTACCCACTGAACGGTAATTCTTTGGACTTTGCCATCACGTCTTCTTATATTCCTCTCTTTTGCATCCTGGTCACCATGGTATGTACTACTCAGCTATTATATCCTCCATGCTCTGATGGACTGACAACTCTGAAATTTCAAAATAAAGCTTTCTATGCTTCTGTTAGGTATTTTACAGTAATAAGAAAAGTATCTACTACATCTTCATAGTTAGTATTAATTTTCATTCTCATAGTGGCAACTCTAAGGCATTAAATTTAATTTCCCCACTTTCATTCAGCAAAGACCAGACCTCTTACCTCTGCAAAGTAGAGGTCCCAAAGGGATAAAGGAAACAAAATTTCCTTCAAATCTACAAGGTATCAAATATTGCTGGCTGATGGAGACATGTTAAATAAGAAAGACATAGTCCTTGATCTCACAGGTATATGAACAGAAAAGACTGACATAAAGTACTAACATGAAATATAACTAGCAAAAGGAATGCGCTGTACAGCATAGCCATACAGAATACAAACATGGGAAGAAACCCTTAGACATTTGAGGTTAAGAGTGTTGGAAAGAGGTACAGGGAGAGAACTGAGAGCAAGCAGTCGCACACATTACATATACAAGCGTGGTCTTCCTAGACCGATGGTGCTTGTCCAGACCAGCTCATGGAATCCAGTTTTTAGCATGTCTTTCTAACTCTGCGTCCCGTGATATTCACTGGATTCACTGGAAATATGAACTCACTCTTGATTTATACAATGGAAATTGATTAACCTACAAATCTATCTTTTTGTTACAGAGAGTTACCAGTTAAACATTTAAACCAGTTAAATATTACCACATATAGCTCCAAATCATGTTCTACAAATATAAAATATAGTAAAGTTGGGCACAGACAAGTAAAGTGGAAAGACAAGATTTGCTTGCTTGCCTTTTTTTTTTTTTTTTTTTTTTTTTTTTTTTTTTTTTTTTTTTTTTTTTTGTACTTTTGCCAGTCTTGGGAGCTACTAGATTAGATTTGGATAGTTTTATAAACTACATTAAGATATTAGAATTTATTATAGGATCAAAATCAAGAGAGGGCAGCATGTGGTCTGCCATGGCTAAGCCCCCATGTTGAAATAAAGGCAAAAGTGCATGTGTAGAGAAGGGTTGTATTGCTGAAAGTTCTCCCAAGAAGACATCACATAGTTGGGGAATAAAAGGGAGTGGAAATTTTGAAGCTGTCTTAGAATTAATTCTGCATAGCAGATGCCACTCCTGATCCTCAGTGATTCACACACTGCCCACAAGCAATACATTCACTGCTTTGCAAAGTTCCCCAGAGTCTCATTTCATTATAGCATCAGTTCAAAAGCCAATATTTCATCATCTAAATCAGTTCTGGGTACCAGCGAAACTCCTGGGTATAATCTATTTAAAGTACAACAGCTGGAACACAGTTTCCCTCCATTTATGGACCTGAAAAATTAAAAAGATATATTATTTGTTCTCAACACACTCATCTTGAAACACCAAGATGGATACATCATAATAGATAAGCATTCTATTTTAAAGTGGGATATGTATGTGTTTGTTCATGTATGGTGTATTCATGTTCACAAATGTGAGTACTGGTGCAAGTGGGGACAGAGATTGGTCTAGGACATCTTTCTCAATCATTCTTCATAGTATACATTGAAGTACAGTCTCTCAACTTTATAAACTTACTGACTTGGCTAGTCTTGCTAGCTTACTTGCTCAGAGAGTTCCATGCTCACTATCTGAGTGCTAGGACCACAATCAGAATTCCGTGCCTTTCTGACATTCACATGTGGGCTGGGCATGCTTAATCTGCTCCTTAAACTTGTACAGCAAGTACTTAAGCCCACTGAGCCATCTCCCCAGACCTCCAATCAGAGTGTTGAGCATGTAGAAGCTTCCTCTAATTCTGTAGCTTTCCCCATCTTTCCTGGTTCAATCTGACATTCTTTCTGCTGAAACAATCTTTTAAGAAACTTTTTGGCCTTCTGTAGATTTTACAAGGAATTGCTCCATTATACAAAGGTGACACTCACAAGTAATCTATTCTTCATCCTTGGATCCTCCTCAGTGTCTGAGGAAAAATGCCAGTAAAGCTCCTAAAGACCCACCCCCAGTTTGATTGAAAGAAATACATCCTGAATCTCCTGAAAGAGCCTGCACACGCTGATCTAATAAAACTCCAGTCTTCAGGGAACTAAGGTGGTGATTACAATGCTGCTTCCTCCTTATGAGACATTAGCAACTATGACAGCAAGCTCAGACTTCTCACTTAACCATACTATCCCAATACTGAGGCTTTTAATTTCAAATATCTTTGGTCACCTAGAAAGGCTGAAATTTTCCAAATGCATAGGTCCTGTTTTTTTTTAAATTATTATTACTATTATTCAACAGATCTCTCTTCAATTTACGTCTTTCTTCTGAGGCATAAACAACAAGAAGAAAGCAAATGTTACTTTCATCACTAAGCTCGAGATCCTTCTTAGCTGTATATGTATGCTCTTCACTTATAAGTTCCACTTTCCACATAACTACAGGAGGTGAGTTTGGTGTGTCTGTGGCTAAATGGTGAGAATTTTTAAATCTACTTTCCAATAGCACACTTCTTACTTGCTCTTCAACCCTCCATACTAGATCTGACTTTAAAATCTGGGTTTCTATGAAGTGTCCTCACAAAACAATTTAAATTATATCATGCATTATTTTCAGAGTTCTTCTAGCTTCTGCCTTCTCTTTGGTTTCACAACTACTATCACTCAGCACCAGCCCATTTTCAGGTATTAAAATATATGTTAGTCATCCATTACCACATAACAGATTGCTACAAATATATCAGCTTAAAATTGCACATCCCTGCAGCCTTTGCTTTAGTTCCAATTCTTATTCATGCTAACCTAGATTATTTCAATAAACTCCTACAGTCTTCTTGTTATTGTTTAGTGTGATCGTTGTCTTAGTTACTTTTCTATTGCTCTGAAGAGACACCATGACCAAGGCAATCTAGGAAAGAAAGCATTTAATTGGGGGCTTGTTTACCGTTCAGAGGATGAGTCCATGACTATCATGGCAGGGTCAGGCAGCAGTCAGGCAGGCACAGTGCTGAAGCAGTATCTAAGAGCTAACCTATCGAGACAACAACCATGAGGCAAATGATAAGCTAACTGTAATGGTGTAGGCTTTTGAAACTTCAAAAGTGTCACATCTCCTCCAACAATGTCACATTTCCTAATCCCTCCCAAACAGTTCCACTAGCTTCAAAGTATTCAAATATATGAACATATGTGGGCCCTTGTCATTCAAACCACAATAGTTAATATCGATTGCCAACATGACAAGATCTAGAATCACTTAGGAGACAAATCTCTGGGCATACTTGTAACAGAGTTCCAGTTTAAGTGACTGTGATGGGAAGACCCACACTAAGTGTGAGTGGTGCTGAAAGGGATCCCAAAGTGAACAAAGAGCAGAAAGCCAGTGGAGCACAAGCGTTCTCCCTACCCCCAGCGCCAGGATGGGACATGACTGGCTGTCTCAAGGTCCTGCTGCTATGACTTCTCTGCCATGATAGACTGTACTCTCAAACTGTGAGCTGGAATAAACTCTTGACTCCTGAAGTTACTTTTGTTTACAAGAACAATGAAATTAAGCAATATACTGAGCTTTCTCCCATTCAATCTCTTTTCCAGTAAGGGAGAGCATGTCCTTGCTCCTCTAAAGAAATTGCTGAACCTGTCACCTCGTCACCTATAGGTTTTTTGCATAGCAGAAAATATTTCTCCAAACACCATCCCAATCTATATTTTCATCTTCATCTTCACCCATTTCCCTACATAACTGCTAACTGAATTCCCCAAATACCCTTTGAAACTCTTGTGACTTATTTGTGTTATGTCTTCTGCTGGATCTTCTGGGTGAAGTTATCCATTTTCCCCTTTCCAGTGCACATGTACCTCTTCTGCGATACTCTCAATGGTAGCCCACCACTGAAGTAGATGTATCCCTTTCATTGTGTCCAAAAAAAACGGTACTCTTCGAGATGTACCAGTAGCATTAACATCATCAGGTGACTTGGGTGCAATTATATTTGATCAAATTCTATGCTGGCGCCAGACATTCTGCAATTCCCATTTTATCATTTTAAAAGATATCTATTAATTCTTTGAGAACATCATACATAGTATTTTGACCAAATTCACCACTTACACTAACTTCTCCCAGATCCAACATCCCTCCTTCCATCCCTACACAACATGTGTCCTCAATTTTTTCTTTTTAAAATTTTATATCCATCATTTCTATCCCTTTCTCTCCTCCTACAACTCTTCGCATGTTCCCACCCTCTCTCAAATTCATGATATCTTATTTTATGTATTTATTTATTTATTACTGTTATACACACTACACCCACACACACATGCACACACATATGCACATGTGTGCACACACATATATACATACCTGCTGAATCCATTTAGTATTGCTCATATGTGCCTGTGTTTAGGGCTTACCACTGCAGGATTAGATAACAGAAGCTGATAATGCTACTGATTAGAAGACCCTATCCTAAACAACAAGATTTACACATTACTTTTATTATAGCTCACTTTATTTGTATCTTAATCAATAAGATTATAGTTAGATAACACTTATGTCTCCTCTTACATACTTTAATTACCTTATTTTACTTAGTAGTGTTTGACAAAGCACTCAGAACTTCCAGGATGCTAATAGCTTACTATGTTTTCTATAAAAGAATAATGTGCAATTCCTGTTTTAAAGCTACTGAATTAAGTATGGTGGTGTATACGATGGTATATTGAGTAGGATGGGTATCACCTACCTGTAATCCTAGCACATGCAAGGTGAAAATAGGACAATCACAATTCAAGGTCACTCACAGATACAAAGGAAATTTAAAAACTAGCTTTTACCACTTGATACTCTGCAAAAGTACAACCAGAAAGAGTGCATTTAAAAAAAAATGGGAGAATTATATACTAATCTTGGAGTAAAGGAAGTCAAGGATTAAAATGGTTATGGGAAATATCTAAATAAATGTTGACAGAAGAGTTAAGATTAAGTAGCATTTTAGAAAGAAGGCCAAGACAGGAGGCAAATACATGTCCTTACAGATGGAACCTAAGATTCCCTATCGTCACTTCCGGAAGTATCAACAGAAGCCTGCTTTTAGTGAAATGCTTGCATACTCAGAATATAGTCCTGAGAGTCGGGATTCATACTGAAGAGTGTGCGGTTGAGTCAGTAAGTTACAAGGAACACAGGCTGCAGCAACCTCTTTTGGAGTCCATGCTTCTTCCTGTGTTTCTGCTGGGATCATGTAGCTTTTGGAAATAGACCTGACTCCCATCGGTGGCCCCATCTCTACTCAAATTTCTGAGCTCTGCAAGAGAATGGGAATGAAGAGACTAAGTAGTTGTATCTACCATAGCTCGTTGTGAGCATGCCTTCACACCAATGGTCCTTACCCCTGAGCTGAAAAGGCATATATTCTCAAGCAGATAATACCATCCAATTTCACAGTATATAACATGGAAACGATGGTTGACCAAGGTAGGAATTAGAAATAAAAGAGTCTAGCTTCCCATTCCTGCTTTGCTTTGCCTTGTGTGGCATGTCCAGGTCAGTCTTTACTGGACTTCAGCTTTCCTTTCTGTTAAATGAGGGAAGCTGGTACCATGCACCCTCTAAACTTCCCTACTGCTCAATTCTGTAGGATGATGACAAATTGCAGAGTAAGATGTGTGTATTATCACAGCTCTGATCCTCTCCTTTTGGGGTATGTCAGCCACCATCGTTATAGCCTGTGGTTCGTTATCTCCACCAGAGGCAGAAGCCTGTCTGGGTCCGCTATTTTTATGCTGATCTCACATCTTGTGTAAACCCACAAGAAAACAGTGATGCTGCCCTAATCTTGGAGATGTACTAAAACAAGATGACATGGGTCTACCAAGCAAGCTACCTGGAGTCAGCAAAACTAACAAGGAAGCTAGAAAGAAAGACTGTAGCTAGATGAAGAAAGGACAAGCTATCTAGAAGAATTAAAGTTTCTTTCTAACTGTGGAGTTGTTAGAACCTTAGCTATGAACAGCAATGGCCCCTGATATCTGATTAAGCAAGGAGTTTGGTTTCCAATTACTCAATCAGTTGCAGAGGATGTGGGAGGGAAGAAGTTCCACTATACCTGCAATGCCCTTCTCTTTATCACTAGCGCTGACCCACCTTTTCTCAGAGACTAGAAGGATAGGAATCTTAGCTTTGGACATTTCTGAATTTCACAGTAGAGACAGGAGCTGCTGAAGATGAGACCCCAGCTGCCAGCATGAGCCCCTGACTCACAATCCCTCCAGCCCATGCAGAGTCACAGTACCAGCTGCAGGAAGCTTTTCTCTCCGTTTAGTGTTATTGGTAGGATCCACAGCTCATGGATGGAGAAGGGAAATTTCTGGAAGCAAGAGAAAAGAGAATAATCAAGCTCTGTTAGTGTTGGCCTGCATAGTAATAGTATGAGTGAATATGTGTGTGTTGTGTGTGTGTATGTTTGTGTGTGTGTGTATGTGTTAATATATGTGTACACTCAAGTGTGGGTGTTTGTATGTACAACTTAATGTAAGTCTAAACAAACCATCTGAGCTATCCTAGTTCTTCCAGGGACAGCAATTTGTCCTAAGAAGAGAGGTTCTCTTTGTCCAAAGCAGTGAAGGCAGTGACTCAGCCAGCGGCTGGTTATCAAGGAGGGGTAGGGGCAAGTTAGAAGGACTATAAACAAAATTTGACACTGTGAATAAATAAACACATGGAAGGGCAACTCTCATTCATTCACTGCAATCAGAAAAATGCTTCATTTTCTGTCAAGACTGAGCTTTATCAGATGAATTTGGAGAGATGCTAAAGTGAAAATAGAGAAGAATCATCAAACATATAGTCTTTTATGACAAAGCAACAAACTAAACCTAGCCTTGTCCCCCATCACTTTGATAGTGAAGGACAGCTTGGGAGAAGAACTGGAGTACTAGTGATCTTACTGCCTCTGGAAAAGTGCTGTATAATGTTTTATTCTGAGTAGTTAGACAGGGCTCAGTGGATAAACAGCACTGGCTGCTCTTCCGGAGTACTAAGGCTCAACTCTCAGTACTCACACAGTGGCTCACAACCATATATAACTTCAGTTCCAGAAGGCTCTGACATCACTGCTGGCAACAGGCATGCATGTGGTATACAAACATACATGTAGGCAAAACACCCATAAGCATAAACAAATATAAAAAAATTAAAAGGAGTCATAAATAGTGGTGTTTTGGCACTGGTTTCTATAAACGTCTGAGAGCTAATTGCTAAATTTTCAGAAATATCAAACTAATTACTAAATGCCATTGAGCCATAAATACAATCGAGTTATGTAAACTTATTTGTATATGTGTGTATGTGTTTATAGTGTATGGAGGACAGAAGTCAATACTGGTGTCTTTCTCAATTATTGTCCACGTTTTTTTTTTCCCAAACAAGTCTTGTTAATGAACCTAGAGCTCACTGATTTGTCTAGACTGGATGGACTGCCAGCTCCAAGGATCTCCCTGTTTCCATCTCCTGAGCACTAAGATTTCAGGTAGGTACCAGTATATCTGGCTTTCTCCTCCATCAATGGTAGAGATTAAACCAGATCCCCAAGCTTGTGAGGCAAGCACTTTACCAACTAAGCTACCTCACCATGCTCAAATAAACATTTAAAAGGAGATGACACTCAAAGATTATAGTTGTCTGTTAATGTTACTATCCATCACTGCTCTTTGTTTTCTGAAAGTTCTTTATGTGGATGATTTCGATATGGAGGACACTATACAATAGTGTGCTATTCACACCACTTCCCAACCTTCATTTAGTGATGTCACAGTGATAGCTTGATCTTGACCACAGGAGCACCTACACCACAAATCAGCAAATGGGGCCAATCAACCTTGCTTTTATGCTGTTATTTTAACAGTTATTTTGAGTTATTTCTCAACTGCCTATCTTAAGACTTAAATAATAACTTGTCTATCCTTAACTATAGATAAGATATAGATAGAATGCAGAAAACAATTATATTGGAGGTTAAGGTATTTCATGTCTGCCTCTGTTTTGTAGTGAGGAGCAGAAAAATGCAAGTAGATATGCAATGTTTTATGCTACTGTCCAATTGAACAAAAGTCAGCCATGGATAAATGAGTGAAGCTCAGCACATCTTCACTGCTTCACTTTTGCCTCACCTATATAAAAATGGTGTAACCCATGCTCATGGCAGAACCATCCTCTGTCATCAGTTACAAGCATAGGTTGTCTGTGGATACAGAAGTCCCATGAAAAATCAATAAAAGTATTCTGTGATATCTTTTAGCTATAGAATTTATGACAAAGATTATAGCATATTTCATTATTTGTAAACTAGGCATTCTATATTCCTTACATACCAAACTTCACGGATAGATCTTTCATAATAAACTTATAACATGCTTTTCTTTCAGAAACCTAGTAATTAAAAATTTCTCAAAAAGCCTAGGGAGTGGGGCCATAAAAGAAGGTTCAGATTAACTGCAAGATTTATTGAAAGTCACCAGAAGTCAGATAAAGTGTTTTGTTTGAATCCCCTAGAAAAGCTTATGCATTTCTCTCTCTCTCTCTCTCTCTCTCTCTCTCTCTCTCTCTCTCTCTCTCTCTCTCTCTCTCTCTCTCTCTGTGTGTGTGTGTGTGTGTGTGTGTGTGTGTGTGTTTCTTCTAGTCATATAAAATACAAGGGTTCACATATGTTTGTATCCATTCATGACCTTGACCAAAGTAACATGCGACCCTATGTGGACTGGCTTGTGGCCATTATTACAAGCTATAGTAAGATCGTGCTTGTGGCTGTGAACAGGTAAAGGGGGCTGTTGTCATAAGGGCTCCCATTGAATGGCAGCAAAGAAGAAGATTTTAGTGAATAAATATGGAGTATCCACCCTCTAAAGTCACCATGTAAGACAAAACCTCACTATAGACTTCCTCATAAAACTGAAAATAAAACTACCAAATGACCCAGCTATATCACTCCTGGGTATACATCTGCAGGACTCTAAGCACACAACAGCCACCTATATATTTATAGTTGTTTAGGGCTATTCACAGAAGCCAAGTGATTGAATCACTCTAATTATTTGTCAACAAAACAATGGGCAAAGAAAATATATAAACCATTGAGTTTTATTCAGCCATAATGAAAAAAATTATGTCATTTGCAGGAATGGAGTAAGTCAAGCTAAAAAGACAAATGTCTCATTCATAGGTCTTAAATATATATATATATATATATATATATATGCATAAATTGTCTATAAAGATATGACATAAAAGTAGAAGTGAAAACAGAAGAACAAATAGAACTAGTGAGAAGTGAGGAAGAAAGAAATAAAATGAAAGAAATGATAAAAGTCCATGTTACACTGCACTGAAATGTCTTTATGAAATCTATCATTACACACAACAGATATAAACCAACAAAAGTTTACATGAAGTAAAGATATTAGACAAATTGACCTTAAACCCATTAATTTCTCTACTTTTTCAAGACTGTCTGTCTGATTTCACATAAAGTATGTCTGTTTTTTATGTTTCTCATTTCTCTTTGTTTTCCTCTTTTGGCCTAAAATAAAGTTTTGTGAATTCTCTAATCATTAAACAGTAAAAGGATACAACACTACATGTTGAAGGCACCAAACAGTTTTCTGTGCTCTTGGCTAATATGACTACTCTATCATTTTTGGGAAAAACAGTCTCATGGGTTCATTTTCTCTCTCTCTCTCTTTTAAGAAAATGAATCATTTATTATCTATAATTACTTACAATGCCAAGCATATTTTGTAATTAAAAAAACTCTTAGTTTATTCTTTCTGGATCACTGGAATTTTATTGGACCAAGTTTAGATCTCCAAGTGTTAATTTATGCTTGCTTCTATTTTTCTGTCTGGGAATATGGCCAGTTCATGATAAATTAATTTACACTGAAAATAAAATAAAATTATTAATAAAAGCTTTCCTATTTATTCACCTAAACTTCTGTTGAAACTGCTCATGTAGTTTCAGATATTGAATGGTTTAGTATTTCAGTTGATAGACACTGAACAACAAGAATTTAAATTGGAAACTAGTATATTCTCCTCTGATAAGTCTGGAGATCATTATTTACTTGAGGCATGATAATTTCTTTAAATATTAAAGTAACAACACATTTCTGATTATGTTGAAGAGGTAGGAAAATATCCACATGGGATTTTTAATGTGTTTCTCTATATATTAAAACTGAAGTAAAACATTGTATTTGAAAGCTTGAAAATTTAAATTTCAGATCACATCTCATATTTTCTTCTTTCAGAGGCACAGATATCTTCCCAGCCTAGCTCCATATCATAACTTACAAATTCAAAGATCTTGCCAAGTGTAATTTTTGCATGTGATTTATAAAACCTGATATATGTCCAAATTCTCTCTACATTAAACTTATCCAATTTACTCTAATGGTTCTTGTACTAGAGTTATGTCTATTCATAGCAACAACACCTGTGAGTCATTTGCTTAAGGTACAGTGCTTATTAATTTTCAACATTAATGTCTTGGACTTAGGGAAAATGACTTTGGAATTCTTTAAGCTATTCTAAAATGACTATATTTCACAGTAGAGTATTATAAAGTTAGAAGGTTATAATTGATGAATAAAACATTTCTTACATGCATAAAAAGTGAGGATTTAATATGGTGTTATATTGGTCAGCCACTAACCTCTGACCTTTCTTCCCTTTTCCCACAACTATTCACCATGCTCAAAAACATCTGCATCAAACCCCAAAACTTTTTGATTGATCATACCACAAAACTGATATTGGATGTTATCAAATTATAGCCACTTTGTAACACTAAACTTTAAGAAGGTAGCTTTAGTCAAAATGACCTCTGGTCTCTGCCAAGGGGCAATCAATTCTTTTTCTCTAGTATGAAAAATAAATGTAATATTTGTTGTATAGTAATGGCTTAACATCTATTTTTAGGCTGCCTTGGCTCACGGGGATCCAATCTCAACAAGCACCTCTACCTAGGAACTCACCTAATAGACCCCAGGTACTTTCTTTCTCATTTCAACTTCTCAAAGTTCTCTCAAGTGTAATAAAGGCATTCTGTCCTGAAGCAGGATAAAATCCTTATCCTTTAGAAAAATGCCATATTTCCACAAAATAGTTTCAAGCACAGTGTGACTTCCAGAGACTTTGCTATAATGCACAGAAGGGTCCTAGGGCTTACTTGGGATAGTCAGTTGTCATGAGATATATGGAAGAACTGTGACCATGCGGCTGGTGAGATGGCTCTGTCAATAAAGGTGCTTACCGCCAAGCCTGAAAACCCAAGTTCAGCCCCTGGGACCCACATGGTTGAAAGAAAGTACTCTTTTTGGTCATTCTTATTTTTCCCCTTTAAGTTAAAAGCCATTTTATCTTACTTTAAAGTTAGTATGAAGGGTGTCAGATATGATGACACTTTCAAACAACATGTGTGTTATTAGATTCTCCTTCCCTTCATCTTTCCCCAACCCTCCTATTACCTATGATCATCGTGTCCCAGGCTTTTTGTTCTTTCATATCACACGTATCTCTCCTCACAGTCTCTGCTCCATCTTCATCCTTGTATATCTTGTATGAAAGACAAATTTGGGGTTGAAGGTTTCGTGGGTGGATTGATGTCCCCCTCCCTCCTCTGGGAAGCCTTGCCCGACTACAGATGGCCACTTCAGTCGCAGCCATGCTCAAGCCCATATCCTTTTCTGTCCCAGGCCTCCAGCTAGTTACTAGAGATCGCCCCCCCCCCACTGATTTCCTTTCTTACTCCCACCCCTCTCCTACCTCCTCTCCTCACACCTCCAATTCCCCTCCTCACTCCCTCTCCTACCTAGTTCCTTTTCCTTCTACCTCTGATGATAATGTAGTTTCCCCTTTGAGTGAGATCTGTGCATCCTCTCTTGGGACCTCCTTATTACCCAGTTTCTTTGGGTCTATGGATGATAGTTTCTTCTGCTATGCAAAAACATCCCCTCTGTTGATTATTGGGAATGGTTCCTGTGCTACCGAAGGTCTGTTCTGAAAGTCCCTGGATAGAATTTTATCTTAGTCTCTGCTCCATAGTTAATCTCCGCAACTCCTCCCGTGGGTATTTGACTCCCCCTTTTAAGAAGGA
>NW_022196904.1:103495662-103503840 GCF_008632895.1 Mastomys coucha | reverse complement strand
TTTGGAGGGGAAACTGGGAATGGAGAAATTCGCATGTAAATAAATAAAATATCTAAAATAAAAAAAAAGGAATAGATAAAAAAAAAAGAATTTTATCTTAATATGCATTTCCCTATGCATCTTTCTGTTTCAGCATTTCAGGTTTTAAGTTAATGTCTTTGAGTTTATTTTCACACAGAGTGTAAGCTGTAGATCTAATTTCACCCTTCTGCAGGTGGCTATCCAGTTTAGTCAACACCATTTGTTGAGTAGGGGCATTTTTCACTGCATATTTTTGACAGCTTTGTCAAAAGTTAGGTAACCATAGCTTTGTTGGTTTATTTCTGGGTCCTCTATTCTGTTACATTAGTCTGCCAGTCTCCCGTCTGTTTTTGTGCCAGCACCAGGCTATCTTTGTTATTATGGCAATGTAATATAATTTTAGATCAGGTATTATGGTACTCCTAGCTGTAGTCTTTCTCCATGGGATTCTTGATCTTTTGTAGTTCTGCATGAATTATTGAATTGTTTGTTCTAGTTCTGTGAAGAAAGACTGGAATTTTTGTGGGAATTTCATTGAATCTTTAAATTACTGTTGGTACTACAGCCATCTTCGTGATACTAATTCTACTAATCAAGAATCATGGAAGGTCTATCATATAGTATCTTCTTTGATTCCTTAATTTCTTGAATTTTTCACTGTAACAGTATTTCATTTCTTTGGTTAAGTCTGTAGGTACATTTTGGGGGACATCTATTATTAATTTTCCCAAAATTTCAGTCTCTGTGAGTTGCTAGTCTATATAATGTCTGATTTTTCTTGTATTTCTCCCTTTTATCTCTTCATTTTTTAATTTTATTTTCTTATTTTAAATTTTTTTTAATTTAATCTTTTTTGACAGTCCAGACTTTATCCCCTTCCCAGTCCATTTTAAGTTATAACTGAGTTTGAGATCTATATTGCATAAGCAATAAGAAGAAGCTCCCTTGCTCATTCCTGCTTTGAGAAGAAATACTGTTTTCTGTTTAGTATAATGTCGGCTATGGATTTTATTATTTGAGAATATGCTCCCGATATTCCTGTCTCCAGACCTTTTATCATGAAGGCTTACCAAGCTTTATAAAACACATTGTCTTTGCATCTATCAAAACCCTTATGTTATTTCTTCTATCTTTAAGTTTATTTATAAGGAATATTATATTTACTGATGTGCATTTTTGAAACAACTTTACAACCCTAGGATGAAGCACAGTTGATCATGATCTTCATAATGTTTTCTTGAATTAAGTATGTAAGTATTATGCTGAGATTGTTTGCAGCAATTTTTATCTGGGGAATTGGTTTATAGGGTTGTTTGTTTCATTGTTTGGTATGTGTGTGTGTGATGTGTGTGTGAATACGTGTGTGACTTTATCTGGTTTTGGTATTTGGATCATACTAGTTTCATAGGATGTAATTGGTAGTGTCCCTTACCTTTCTATTTTGTTGACAAATTGACAAGTACTGTTATTAGATATTCCCTAAAATTTTGATAGAATTCAGCAGTGAATATATTTGTTTCTAGGTTTTCTCTATGAAGTGATTTGATTACAGCTTTAATCTGGTTGCTTGTAATGCATCTGTTTAAGATACTTAAATTTTCTGGTTTTACTTTGCGGTTTGTTCATATACATTAGGATGTTCATATTCATCCATTACTTCCAGATCACTGGAGTATAAATTTTCTAAGTATTCTTTAATGATATCTTGAACTTCAGTAGAGTTTGACATAATAAATAATCTTTTGTCTTTGTCTTTCTTTCTGTCAGTTTGACTAAAGGTTTGTTAATCTTACTAACATTTTCAGACAACCAATTCTTTGTTTATTTTGTATAATTTCCTCATCATTTCTATTACATTAATTTCTTCCATGATCTTATTATTTCTTAATGGGTTAATACTCTCCTCTCCCCCCCCCCAAGACAGGGTTCTCTGTGTAGTCCTGGCTGTCCTGGAACTCACTCTGTAGACCAGGCTGGCCTTGAACTCAAAAATACGCCTGCCTCTGCCTCCCAAGTGCTGGGATTAAAGGTGTGTGCCACCACTGCCTGGCTTGATCTTATTATTTCTTGATATCTGGCCTCTTGTTTTTCTAAAACCTTGACATGCATTATTTGGTTGTTTATTTGAGATGTCACTGGTTCTGTTATATGAGAGGTTATAGCCATCCAGCTTCCCTCTTGGACTGGCTTGGTTGTTTCCAATAGATTCTGATAGGTTATATTCTCATTTTTATCTGACCCAAGGAATTTTAATTTCATTCCTATTCCTCTATGATCCACTGACATTCAAAAGAGTATTAGTAAGTCTTCAATTATTTTTGAAATTTCTCTTGCTGACAAGGTCCAGGTTTTGTTTTTTGTTTTTTTGTTTTTTAATCTGAGGTCTGAATACAAGGAATGATCTCATTTTTGTGTATTTGTTTTTCTTGATTTGAAGCTGATATTGTAAAAACTTTTGGAGCAGTTTCATGTTCCACTGAGAAAAATGTTCAGTTCTTATATGTTGGGTGGAATATATATGTATATGTATATGTGTATGTGTGTATATATGTATGTGTATATGTGTGTGTATGTGTATGTGTATATGCTAGGTCCAGTAGGTATTTATCTTAGAAGTTTCTTTGCTTATTTTTAGTTTGGAAGACCAGTATAAATAATAGAGTAGGGTATTAAAGTATCCCACTTTATTATCTTAGGACTTATATGGCTTTTAAATCTTTTAATGTTGTTGAACGATACTGGGGCTCTAACATTTCATGCAAGAATATTTCCAATTGTTATATCTTCTTGAAGGATTGACACCTTAAAAATAATACCCTCCTCATCTTTCTGATTAGTTTTGATTCGAAGACATAAAGACAGTTCTGCCCATTTGTTTGTGGTTTCTATTTGCTTGGTAGCTTCATTTCCATCCTTTTATCCCCAGGTGTTGGATGCCTTTGAGAGAAGAGTGGTTTTTAGAGACAATACATAGTTGGTTCTTGGTTGTTGTTGTTGTCTTTAAATCCAGTAGGTTACACTGTACCTTTTTATTGATGAGATAAGAGCATTTATAGTTAAGATTATTATTAAAATGAATTACCATTTCCCAAGAATTTATTAGGTGATGCTCTGTCTTGATAAATTATTGCTATTTCCTTTTCTTATTTGCTATTAATTTTAGAGATTTGCTGGTTTGTTGTGTTAGATGTGGTTGAATTTCCTCTCAGCTCCTTGTTCATCTATTCCTTTCATGGAGTGTATATTTTAATGTATTTGTCTTGAAATATCCATATTTCTCCATCAATTTTGAAAGAGAACTTTGATTGGCATAGTATTCTTCATTCACAACAATTTATTTTCAGAGCTTGAAATATATCCCATGTTTTTCCAACTCTGGGGGCTATTGAATGGTCTGAGGTTATCCTGATATTTATGCCTTTTATCTGGGTTATCGTTTTTCTCAGACCACTGAGTTTGGGAAGTTTTCTGCTCTAATTTGGTTGAATAGTCTATTCCGTCTGATTTTATATCTGCTTTTTCTCCCACACCATGAATTCCCTGGTTTGGTCTCTTGGATGTATCTCACAATTCTTAAAAGTACTGTTCATGTTCCTTCATTTTTCCTTATACACGTCTGACTGTATTACTTATCTCTGAAATCAGTTCGTCTGCATGGTCTTCTGTATTATTGTTTCCACTGCTTGTGGTCTTGTCTGCTGATAATGCTTTCTGATGTGGCTTTTATTTGCTTGACCATTTCTTTCATTTTTATTGTTTATTCTTGATTTTCAGTGTTTCAGTTTCCTTGCTTAATTTTTGATCGAATATCCTCCAGCTTACTGTTTCATTCATTTTGGAGACTGTCTAGCTGAACTTTTAGGTTTTCTTACTTTGTGTATCTCTTTGAGTCTTCTATATGCTCATTAATTATTTTAAAATGTAAGATGCTGGACATTTTTAGACATTTCAGTTATCTCTGTAATTTTGGATTCCACTTTAGAGTATGATAGGCTGGAAATTGGTCATTGTCAATTCATTGTGTTATATTGTGTTTCTTTGACATATGATATACACCTTTGGCAATAATCTGTGTTCCAGTTTGAACTTCCCCACCTTCTAACTCTACTTGGTTGTTGTGTTTTCTGGGATTATTCCTATAAGATGCCAGCATGAAGTTCAGCTGTGGAGACTGGTGAAGCTCAATCTTGACTAATCGGTTAAGATTCTGAGTTGGTCTGGTCTTGGCTAGGTGACAGCAGGACCATGAGTAGGATATATGCTAACCATGGAAGCAACTAGATTAAGTCAAACCCTTGTCAGATACTTAACTTTGCAAACCCAGTTTTGAGCTGGAGTTAAAATTTTAGTCCCATGCAGAACTATGTGAACCAGCTGGGAACTAGAATCAGAAACATGGTCCTATAGTGAACTCTGGGAAAACCCTGCTCCCATGTTCAACTTTGGGACTACTGCAGCCAGAACCCTATTCCCATCAGGACTGCTCAAGGAACCATCTCTATGAAGAGCAAAATATTTCGCAAAAATAGTTGTTTATCCTGGGAGTTTGTCCACCCTCATGTTCTTTTACCATGTTACCTTCTACCACAAGTAAACACTCAACATGTGGGTACTTTGATATTGGGTTCACTTGACTCCACAACTGTGAGAAATACATTTTTAAGCAAACCACCCAAGCTATCCTATTCAATTAAATGAGCATAAATAAACTAATAAATTTTCCAAACCTCTTAGTGTCAACTGAATTCAGATCTGGCCCCGGTGGCTGGTGTCTGGGTAGTCTCCAATGGGATGCCCTGTATTATCACTAGATATCCTCAATTTGACTTTTCCTCTACATCTTACATCTTGTCATGAAGATTAAATAAGCTTGGAAGAGGTAGCTGTACTACTGAACACACCAGGATGTTCTCCTCTCCTGGTAAATGGCGATAACTCTACTACTGCCTTAGTATCCCCTCTACTTGCAAAGTGCTCTGGGCATGAACATATGCAGAGTACAGAGCATATAATTTATAGGAAAGTCTATACTTGGTGTCTGTTGGCAACAAAGTCATTTCTAATGTCTCATCCAACAAAGAAGAAAAAAGAAAGTAGAAGAGAGGGGAGGATTAATGGCGTGAGGAATTCCTTTGAGTTTATTTCTTTGAAATTATTAAGGTTAAAAATAAGTAAATGAGTGAATTGTACCAGTGAAGCATGTTTGGACAAGGATGCATGGTAGATGAAGTTTAAGCTTCTCAGGGACTTGCTCATCATTTTGGGAGTTGAAGGGAGGTGCTTTCTAGAGAGGTGTGACTGAGACTAAGACTGTATGGATCCAATGGTCCAACAACGTTGTTTACTGTAAAGTAAGTACAGGTAAGCCTTGGACTTGGAGGTTACTAGAGAAAGAGACAATAGCAGAAGATTCGTGTTGCTTAGTTTCCTAAGAGCCAAATGGCTTCAGCAAGGAGAGGTGTGGATTAACTACAGACCCTTAACACTCTGACTATATTTCACTACATCTCCTTTAAAAGGAGGGTAAAATATAAAGGACACTAAGAAGGTATTTAATCCATGACTCATGCCATTTATTGTCATTTAAAAGACCTTTACCTGCCCCTGGAGAGATGGCTCAATGGTTAAGAGCACATACTGGAGAGATGACTCAATGGTTAAGAGCACATACTGGAGAGATGACTCAATGGTTAAGAGCACATACTGGAGAGATGGCTCAATGGTTAAGAGCACATACTGATTTTTGCGCAGGACTTGGATTTGGCTCCCATCACCCATACAATCGCTTATAACCATTTGAACTCTAGTCCCAGGGAATTTGATGTCCTCACTTGATCTCCTAAAACACCAGACATGTATGTGGTACAAATATGTGCATGCAGAGAAAAAAAAATCTCATACACATAAAATAAAAGTAAATATTTAAAAGTCCTTTCCCTAAAAGTTTTATCTTTTCTGTTTGCACTCTCTTCTCTATACTGTTTGTAGTACATCCTCTTGAACCTGATCTGCATGCCAGAAGAGATGAATAGAACACACTTAGGCTTGACAGCAAACACCTCTGATCTCGGCACTTGAACACCTAAGGCAGGATGGTTAATGTGAGTTCAAGGCCAGCCTAGGCTACATAAGGAGATGTAGATGACAGTAACCCACCATTAGTTTAGCATCATTTACTTAAACATGATTAGTTAACCAAGACAACACAGAAAATGCACCTAAGTGAAAGTAACTAGGAAAGTTAACTGACCTAGAAACTCAAGAGACTCTGTCTTTTCTTTGTCACTAGGTCAGACAGACAGCTACCCCCACTTTTTTTTCTTAGCTTATTTCTTCTCTGTACTTCCTTCCCAATTTTCACTATACAGTGGTGAAACTTCTCCCTCCCCTTTCAAAAAAAATATAAATGTGTGTATATATATATATGTGTGTGTGTGTGTGTGTATATATATATATATATATATATATATATATATATATTGTTGGTGTTTTTTTTTTCAAGACATGGTTTCTCTGTATAGCCCTTGCTGTCCTGGAACTCACTCTGTAGACCAGGCTGTCCTCGAACTCAGAAATCCGCCTGCCTCTGCCTCCCAAGTGCTAGGATTAAAGGCTTGCACCACCACCACCCAGATCAAAATCTTTACCTGAAGTTTCCTAACCCGTATACAAATGCCACAAGTCAAATGAATTCAATTAGAATTGGTAGAATTAGTGGAAAGGAAAATACAAGGTATCATGTTTTTAGAATGCTCTCAGAAGAGTCTAACATGCATCCAAGGTTGGAGAGTCAGTGGGTTAGAGACATCTCAGAAGACCAGTCTTAAAGGCTAACTAGACCTTCCTTGCCCTGCCCCTCCTAATTTTCATCAATAAACTCCAAGTACCCCCTTCCAGTCAGTTCTAGAGTGGCTAATGATGTTGCAATCAGACTATGTTTCTCTTTCTTCCTTCCTTTCTTCCTTCCTTCCTTCCTTCCTTTCTTCCTTTCTTTCTTTCCTTCTTTCTTTTTTTCTTTCATTCTTCCTGTTTTTTTTGTTTTGTTTGGTTTTGGCTTTTATTTTGTTTTGTTTTGTTTTGTTTTTCGAGACAGGGTTTCTCTGTGTAGCCCTGGCTGTCCTGGGACTCACTTTGTAGATCAGACTGGCCTCGAACTCAGAAATCCACCTGCCTCTGCCTACCAAGTGCTGGGATTAAAGGCGTGTGCCACCACCGCCCAGCCAGACTGTATCTCTTAACTGGTTTCCACAGTATTTACTGTCCCACCTTTGCCAACAGTCCTAATGGACTCTACATATTAAACAGTCCTGCAATTTTGAGCTGCCCTTGTATTGGCTTGTCAGATGATGGTAAAAGCTGGCCTGCTCCACATACTAATTGAATAATTTACTGTAAATAGTCTCCATGTTCCCCAACAGCATGTAGTTAGCCAAATGGAGGTGAGTGAGGGCTGCCCTTAATGGGGTGTGGGAGCAAAAGTGAGCTGTTCAAATGGAGTGGTTGTCACAGCATCTGCTGAATTAAGTGAGAAACACAGCTTCAAATTCTGCTTGTAGACTAGCTGTTCTCATGAAGGCACTGCCAGGACTCCTTCAGAAACAATTCTGAAAGCTGCATGTTGAGAGATCCTATGGGGAATTCCCTCAAGACGGAGGGATTCCCTCTTCCCTGTTCTCTTCCTTCAGTGTTCTTCCTATTTACATCCTTTCCCCGTCCCTGCCTCCACACTAACCCCTGCCTGTTCCAATAGGTAGAAAGGTCTTTTCCCCTGCTTGCTTCAGTGTGCTGATGAAGTTCTCAAAGCCTTACCCTTTCCCAGTGTGAGAACATTTCCACTGTTTAAACTGTGCCTCCTGCTCCAGGTGTCCTCTCTGTTAGGAGAGAATCTGAATTCAGACACCAATTTTCCATTTACACTTCCCTGGGCTCCAGGACTCTGAATGAAGAGAAGAGGGTTTGTCCACTAGAAAAAAATTTCCATGTCACCTAATTTTTCTATCTAGGAGATGAGGCATGTGTTATATTTATCCATTACTAATTCACTAACTCATATTCACTCATTAATCATTTTCATCATAAATAAGTTGAACTTTGTATTCTTTTATAATTTGTGCATAGCCCAGCAGCAGAAGTAAATAATTTAACAGGACAGGACAC
>NW_022196904.1:103489963-103495652 GCF_008632895.1 Mastomys coucha | reverse complement strand
TTTGTGTGTATGAATTTGGGCACTGTAGACCATAGCAGATGGAGGATGCACAGCGAACACTTCTAGAAAGACAGCCTTATTGGATTGTGACCATTTCCCTGACTGAGATCCAAATGTACACTGGATGAACTGGAATGTTCTTGCTAAGACTAGAAATCAGGATAAAGTCAAAGCAATGAGAATTGGATGAAAGGAACCAGGAGTGAAATGGGAATCAAGAACTTGGCCATCAGGAAGAAATGTCCCTTGGAGGGTAGTATGACACTGAAAACAGAAAACTCCCAAATGAGCAGGATATGTGTGCACTGGGGGAAATCAAGGAGGGTTTTTATAAAGATTTCTCAGAGATGTTACAGCACCCCTTAAAGCCTAGTCTCAGTCAACAATCTCCTTTGTACTTTATAACAGGACATCAGTGTCTTCTCATTGCCCAGGAATATGATTTACAAAGCAATGCCCCCACACATTCCTGTAGAAACCCTTCCTAAACCCACTCTGTAGGTTGAGATGCAAAGCATAGTAAATCAATTCTAAATTATGTTTATTAATAGGAATCATATTTATTAACTATGATGTTCTAGAAAAATTGATGAGACACATGGGCCTGAAAAAATATGTACCCCCTTTCCAAAACTGCGGTACAATTGCGACAGTCCAATTTAAACCTACCTCAAGTTTCCACCATCCTCCAGCCAGCTTTCTCCACAGTATACATTCTGCTTAGGAGTAATGTGTTTTCATTGAAATTGTTACTATTCAACCACTGTAAGAAAAGAAATGATAAGAATAATAAAATTTAAATGATTATAGAGTTTTTACAGCTTTTCATTCTTATATCTAATAAATGACATAATAAAAATTATACCACAGTAGCCAAAGGCTAAGTTGTTAAGCCTTACAGCTTCTATTCTCACACTCACAGAACACTAATTACACATATATGAGGCCAAGATAACTCACTGGACAGAATACAGAGAAAATAACTGAGATACTCATACAGCAAGACAAGCCAGCTTCTAGCTTACTTTTCAAGTGACCCTAAAAACATAAATGAACACAGAAAACATAAAACAATAGAGGTTTAGCTACTCCAGCTAAATTTCTGACCAAAAGACTCACAATCAAATAACTCCCTATAGCTTGGTGCTGATGAATTCTGTTTATTTGTTTTTAACATACATAACTAAGACAAATAGAAATGTAGACTAATCCAATCAAAGTAAATCCTTTGCCACCACTGCAACTAGTCCATAACACAGGCCTAACCTAATCAGTGCACATAGAGATTGGTTTAGGAGTCATCCTGTAAATGAGAAGCTCAAGGTCTTGTTGGGGAATGCCATGTCAAAATTATTCTTCTTCACTTTGAATAGTGCATTATGAAGGGAAATTTAGATCTACTACAATCACTTGGCTATTGTGATAAGAGTAAGCTGGAGGAAGAAGCCATTACATGAGAAGTCTACAGACCACTGCAGAGACTACCTCAATCAAAGTCTTTATCAAATTATATAGAAATTTCCATTCCCTAAAGCTGTCATAATTACATAATTACATCCTCTGGGTTCAGGTTAGGGTTAGGATTTGTGTTTTTTGTAATTGAAGCACACAATTGCTATGATCTTAAAGATCTATGTTGTTTTCATGGTCTCCTTTTTTTATAATTGCAACAACTGTCAACATTCTTCTTTACTTACTTTTTAAGTTAAGTTTAAATGTGTGTTTGTACATGTGAGTGCACTGTCCATTGAGTCCAGAAGAGGGCTCCAAATACCCATGGAACTTGAGATATAGGAAGTTATGAGCTGCCCCAAGTAGGTGCAGGGCACTGAACTCAGGTCCTCAGCAAGAATATCCCTCTAGCCCTATTTCTGTGGCTGCTTTACTGAGGAACCTAGAGCCTCATTTCAGGGTTCTTTATACTAAGGGACCTAAATCAGAAACATAAAGGGGGAATCACTGTGTTTGAAATCAGTATTGACATTCCAGAATCTTGAGTCTTCTTATTGTCTGCATTCATTTCCTAAGCCCCCCTTTTTTTTGCTTTTGTTTTTGTTTTTGTTTTTGTTTTTTGTTTGTTTTGGTTTTTTTTGAGACAGGGTTTCTCTGTATAGCCCTGGTTGTCTTGGAACTCACTCTTTAGACCAGGCTGGCCTCGAACAGAAATCTGCCTGCCTCTGCCTCCCAAATGCTGGGATTAAAGGCATGTAACACCACTGTCCGGCTTCCTAGGCCCTTTTAACAAACCACTAATTGAATGGCTCAAAAACAATCGAAATATACTCTCTCATACATGGTTACTTAGGTCCAGAGATAGAAACTAAGGTGTCTGTAGGCCATGCTTGCTATCAAGCCTGCAGGGGAGGCTTTTTCCTCTTCCTGTACTCTGGCAGTTTGCCAGCATTTCCAATAGTCTTATGAATATTTCACTCTAATCAGCTTCACACGGCATTCTCTGTGTCCCTTTATTGTGTCATTTTGTGCATGTCTGTGTCCAAATCATCCCCCTAAATGGGGCCCCAATAATAATGAACTATGGCCTTCAGCTAATTAACTCAAGTAATAAATAATAACTTAGTACACTAATGACCCCAATTCCAAAGGAAACCATATTCTTAGATAGTAGGTTTTAAAACTTGAGCATATCTTTTGTCCCCACAAAAAGTGGAGTTATACAACTTTATAATACTCTATACACAAGAGCAGCGCCTGACACAGCCATGTACTCATTACCGCAGGTCTATATGGAAGATAAATGTTTTTATTGCTCTACCATTTCCACACCAAAGGTCTCCCTAGCTTCCTACCTCATTCTTATTCTTCTACTTTCTTTGTTTTAAAGGCTTAGATTTAATTCTACCTTCCTCTACAAAAATGGAATATTTTCCCACTCTTCCTCATCTCGGGATACTTGTTCCTACATCAAATCAATCACTGCCAACACTTCACTAATGTACCATGTTCTTATTTATACGTATGTTAGTGACTCCAACACCAAAACCATTACCAACAATACTATATTGCCTGGAACTTAGGAAATATTCAGTGAAGGAAGGGTGAAATAGTGTTATGTACTCTAACATCCTGTATTAATTGCTAGGAAGCATTATTTATTAAATACAAAATTGTGTTTTCTCACCCATCCTTTTAAAGGATAATGCTCTGGCAAACGACTCAGAATCCGGTGCTCCAGATTTATGATATGAAAGTGGTCTTGGGAAGGAGTGGGAAGCAGAGTGATTTGAACACTGACTGGAAGTCATCCTTGTCCAAGATTTTCCTCTCATTAGGCTTTTTTCTGAAGTTGGAATCCCATTATGAAAAACCAGAGTAGTCAGAAACACCATCTTCTAATTGTTTATTACAATTTTTTGTGGTTTGTAATTACTGTTCATTAGTGATTTTCTCTACTTTTCGTGTAAAGAGTGATGTGACTATGAAAGAATAAAATATCAACTAACATTCAGTGGATTAACTTGTGAAGCTGTTATTATGTTTGTACAGTGGAAGGAAGGAAAAAATAGCACTCAGTGGTAATACATTGTGGGCATGGTGACATATACCTGTAGTGGCAGCCACTCAGAAGGCTGAGACACGACAACTATTTGATCTTAGGAGTTTGAAAAAAAGGAAGTAGAACCACACATGCCAGTGAGACCTCATTCAAAAAAATAGAATGCAAATTGATCCATATTTATCTTCTTATACAAAGCTCAAGTCTAAGTGGATCAAGGACCTCCACATAAAACCAGATACGCTGAATCTAATAGAAGAGAAAGTGGGAAATAACCTCAAACACATTGGCACATGGGAAAATTTCCAGAACAGAACACTAATAGCTCAGACTCTAAGATCAACAATTGACAAATTGAACCTCATGAAACCTAGAAACTTCTGTAAGGCAAAGGACACTGTTAATAGGACAAATTGGCAGCTTACAGATTGTGAAAAGATCTATACTAACCCTACATCCGACAGAGGGCTAATATATAAAATATACAAAGAACTCAAGAAATTAGACTCCAGAGAACCAAATAACCCAATTGAAAAAATGGGGTACAGAGCAAAACAGAGATTTCTCAGCTAAGAAATCTTGGATGGCCAAGAAGCACATAAAGAAATGTTCAATATCCTTAGTCATCAGGGAAGTGCAAATTAAAATGACCCTGAGATTCCACCTTATACCAATAAAATGGCTAAGATAAAAAACTCAGGTGATAAAAGATGCTGGAGAAGATGTGGAGAAAGGAACACTCCTCCAATGCTGGTGGGATTGTGAAATGGTACAACCACTCTGGAACTAAATTGGAAATAGTATTACCTGAAGACCCAGCTATAACACTCCTGAGCATATACTCAAAAGCTGCTCGAACATATAACAACAACCCATGTTCCACTATGTTCATAGCAGCCTTAGTTATTTCTTTCTTTCATTTAAAAAAAAATATATTCTTTAATCTTTTTTTACAGTACATACTTTATCCCTCTCTTGGTCTGTCCATTATTTGGGTGTAAATATCTGCATTTGACTGTTTCAGCGGCTTGTTGGGCCTTTCAGAGGGCAGTCATGATAGGCTCCTGTTTGTAAACACACCATAGCATCAGTAATAGTGTCAGGCCTTGGAATCTCCGCCTGATCTGGATACCAAGTTGGGCTGGTCACCAGGTCTCCTTTTCCTCAGGATCCTCTCCATTTTTGTCCCTGCAGTTATTCTAGACAGGACCAATTCCAGGTCAGAGTTTTGACTGTGTGATGACAACTCCATCCCTCCACTTGATGCCCTGTCTTTCTCCTTGAGATAAACTCTACAAGTTCCCTCTGCCCACTGTAGGGCATTTCATCTTATTTATAATAGCCAGAAGCTAGAAACAACCCAGATGTCCCTCAACCAAAGAATGGATACAGAAAATGTGGTACATTTTACACAGTGAAATGCTACTCAGTTATTAAAAACAAGAACATCACAAATTTTGCAAGCAAATGGGTGAAACTAGAAAATATCATCTTGAGTGAGGTAATTCAGACCCAAGTGGACATACATGGTATGTATTCATTGATAAGCGGATATTAGCCAACAAGTTCAGATACCCATGATAAAACTCACAGACCATATGAAGCTTAAAAAGAAGGAAGGTCCCTCCTTTCTCCCCCTGATCACCACCTCACCCTCTCATGCTTACTGGCCCTGGCATTCCCCTACACTGTGGCATAGAACCTTCACAGGGCCAAAGCCTCTCCTCTCATTGACGACTGACTTGGCCACCTTCTACTATACATATGTTGCTGGAGCCATTAGTCCCACCATGCATACTCCTTGGTGGGTGGTTTAGTCCCTGGGAGCTCTGAGGGTACTAGTTACTTCATAATATTGTTCAACCTAACGGGCTGCAAACCCTTCAGCTCCTTTGGTCCTTTTTCTAGCTCCTTCATTGGCAACCCTGTACTCAGTTCAATGGATGGCTGTGAGCCTCTACTTCTGTATTAGTCAGGTACTGTCAGAGCCTCTCAGGAGACAGCTATATCAGGCTGGCTTGTCCTTCCTTCAGTCTCTGCTCCATAGTTAGTCTCTGCAACTCCTTCCATGGGTATTTTGTTCCCTCTTTAAAGAAGGAATAAAGTATCCACATTTTGGTCTTCCTTCTTCTTGAGTTTCTTGTGGTTTGTGCATTGTACTTTGTGTATTCTGAT
>NW_022196904.1:103477754-103489019 GCF_008632895.1 Mastomys coucha | reverse complement strand
TACATGCTAACCGCCAGTTGAGCCAGCACCATTTGTTGAAAATGCTGTCTTTTTTCCACTGGATGGTTGTAGCTCCTTTGTCAAATATAGGGTGACCATAGATGTGTGGGTTCATTTCTGAGTCTTCAATTCTTTTCCATTGATCTACCTGCCTATTACTGTACCAATACCAGGCAGTTTTTATCACAATTGCTCTGTAGTACAGCTTAAGGTCCGGGATTGTGATTCCACCACAGGTTCCTTTATTGTTGAGAATAGTTTTGGCTATCTTGGATTTTTTGTTATTCCAGATGAATTTGCAAATTGCTCTTTATAAGTCTGTGAAGAATTGAGTTAGAATTTTGATGGGGATTGCATTGAATCTGTAGATTGCTTTTGGCAAGATGGCCATTTTTACTATGTTAATCACTCCAATCCATGAGCATGGGAGATCTTTCCATCTTCTGAGATCTTCTTCAATTTCCTTCTTCAGAGACTTGAAGTTCTTGTCAAACAGATCTTTTACTTGCTTAGTTAGAGTCACACCAAGGTATTTTATACTATTTGTAACTATTGTGAAGGGTGTTGTTTCCCTAATTTCTTTCTCAGCCTGTTTATCCTTTGTGTAAAGGAAGGCCACTGATTTGCTTGAGTTAATTTTATATCTAGCTACTTTGCTGAAGTTTTTTATCAGGTTTAGGAGCTCTCTGGTGGAATTTTTGGGGTCACTTAAGTATATTATCATATCATCAGCAAATAGTGATAATTTGGCTTCTTCATTTCCAATTCATATTCCTATGATCTCCTTTTGTTGTCTAATTGCTCTGGCTAGGACATCAAGTACAATATTGAATAGGTAGGGAGAGAGTGGGTAACCTTGTCTAGTCCCTGATTTTAGTGGGATTGCTTCAAGTTTCTCTTCATTTAGTTTGATGTTGGCTACTGGTTTTCTGTATATTGCTTTTACTATGTTTAAGTATGGGCCTTGAATTCCTGATCTTTCCAAGACTTTTATTGTAAAGGGATGTTGGATTTTGACGAATGCTTTCTCAGCATCTAATGAGATGACCATATGGGTTTTTTCTTTGAGTTTGTTTATACAGTAAATTACGTTGATGAAATTCCGTATATTGAACCAGCCCTGCATCCCTGGGATGAAGCCTACTTGATCATGGTGGATGGTCGTTTTGATTTGTTCTTTGATTCAGTTTGCAAGAATTTTATTGAGTATTTTTGCATTGATATTCATAAAGGAAATTGGTCTGAAGTTTTCTTTCTTTGTTAGGTCTTTGTGTGGTTTAGGTATAAGAGTAATTGTGGCTTCATAGAACGAATTGGGTACAGTACCTTCTGTTTCTATTTTGTGGAATAGCTTGAGGAGTATTGGTATTAGGTCTTCTTTGAAGGTCTGATAAAACTCTGCACTAAACCCATCTGGTCCTGGGCTTTTTTTTTGGTTGGGAGACTATTAATGACTGTTTCTATTTCCTTAGCAGATATGGGACTGTTTAGATCATTGATCTCATCTTGATTTAACTTTGGTACCTGGTACCTGTCTAGAAAATTGTCCATTTTATCCAGGTTTTCCAGTTTTATTGAGTATAGGCTTTTGTAGTAGGATCTCATGATTTTTTGGATTTCCTCAGTGTCTGTTGTTATGTCTCCCTTTTCATTTCTGATCTTGTTAATTAGGATACTGTCTCTGTGCCCTCTAGTTAGTCTGGCTAAGGGTTTATCTATTCTCTTGATTTTCTCAAAGAACCAGCTCCTGGTTTGGTTGATTCTTTGTATAGTTCTTTTTGTTCCTACTTGGTTGGTTTCAGCCCTGATTTTGATTATTTCCTGCCTTTGACTCCTCTTGGGTGAATTTGCTTCTTTTTGTTCTAGAGCTTTCAGATGTGCTGTCAAATTGCTGGTGTATGCTCTCTCCAGTTTCTTTTTGGAGGCACTTAAAGCTATGAGTTTTCCTCTTAGGATTTCTTTCGTTGTGTCCCATAAGATTGGGTATGTTGTGGCTTCATTTTCATTAAACTCTGGAAAGTCTTTAATTTCTTTCGTTATTTCTTCCTTGACCACGTTATCATTGAGTAGAGTGCTGTTAAGCTTCCACATGTATGTGGGCTTTCTATTATTTATGATGTTATTGAGGAGCAGCCTTAGTCCATGGTGATCTGCTAGGATTCAAGGAATTATTTCAATCTTCTTGTATCTGTTGATACCTGATTTGTGACCAATTATAAATGGTCAGTTTTGGAGAAGGTACCATGAGGTGCTGAGAAGAAGGTATATCCTTTTGTTTTATGATAAAGCATTCTATAGATATCTGTTAAATCCATCTGTTTCATAACTTCTGTTAGTCTCACTGTGTCTTTGTTTAGTTTCTGTTTCCATGATCTGTCCATTGCAGAGAGTGGGGTATTGAAATCTCCCACTGCTATTGTGTGCGGTACAATGTGTGATTTGAGCTTTAGTAAAGTTTCTTTTATGAATGTAGATGTCCTTGCATTTGGAGCATAGAGGTTCAAAATTGAGAGTTCATCTTGGTAGATCATATCTTTGATGAGTATGAAGTGTCCCTCCTTATCTTTTTTGATCACTTTAGGGTGAAAATCGATTTTATTCGATATTAGAATGGCTACTCCAGCTTTTTTCTTGGGACCATTGGCTTGGAAAATTGTTTTCCATCCTTTTATTCTGAGGTAGTGCCTGTCTTTGTCACTGAGGTAGGTTTCCTGTATGCAACAAAATGTTGGGTCCTGTTTGCGTACCCAATCTGATAGTCTATGTCTTTTTATTGGGGAATTGAGTCCATTGATATTAATCGATATTAAGGAAAAGTAATTGTTGCTTCCTGTTATTTTTGTTGTTAGAGTTGGAATTCCATTCATGTGGCTATCTTCTTTTAGTTTTGTTGGAAGATTTCACTTTTGCTTTTTCAGAGATGTAGTTATGACCACATTTTGTAGTCAAGACTTACCCTCTGATTTCTCCAGAATTAAGAAGAATAAATTCATACTTTTTACAAATTACATAGTCTGTAGGTTTTTGCATAGTACAAATGGACCAAGAGATTCACTATATACATTCTAAGGAGAATTCTAATACTACTTTGAATAATGTCCTTCAGTTGAACTGAATTCTAAATTTTTCCATCTAGCATCCTATGGAATGCAAAAGTGCTAACATGCAGTATTGGTGACCATGTCCGGCAAACTCTGACACTATTCTGGTCACCTATTCTCCCACAACCTAATGCATAAAATAAAATGGCTATTTGTTTAGCTCAAAACCCTGCAAAATTTGGAAGGGTATTGGAGTGTGTGCCTGTTCCATGCATTGTATACAGTGGTATACAGTGAAGAGCTAAAGAATCCATCTCAAAGACTGCTCACTTAACCTACTGATGCCTGCTGTCCATTGAAAGTTCTTCTGGTCCTCTTTGTATAGACCTCTTCATATAGTATAAGTCTCCTAGTGCCATAACTCCAAGGGCAAGAATTCTGAAACACGAAGTGAGGCAGAAGTTGTACTCCTAGTTTTTAAGGCTTATCATATGATGTTCCACATGTAATTCTATAATAACTGAATTAATAGAAAAGTTCCATCCAAATTAAAATGAAGGAAACTTAAAGTCTGTCTCATTTCTTGATGTGCATGTAGCAAAGTTCTCAAAAAGCATAGCAATGGGCAATACTATTCTAGCTGCTCTTGAAAACTTTTGGTTACACACAAAAGACATCTTTTTCAATTCTACACAGGTAGTTGCTAACAAAATGATATTTTGTGGAGTTTCTATGAAACAAGGACATGCATGATCTAGTGATTTTCCTTTAATATGGATCTTAAAAATAAAGTTCAACTAGAACTACAGATTTATTTTCTTTGTGTAGAAGTTATTTATCATCAGGATAGTTCTTATGAAAACTAAAAACTATGGTAGGAGTATGATCACCAATATGTCTTTGCTGGATGAGAAACTATTTTGTTTTCCCATTCATTTTCCATCTATTATGATACTTAATGGTGTTAGTGTGTGAGAGAGAGAGAGAGACAGACAGACAGACAGACAGACAGACAGACAGACAGACAGAGACAGAGACAGAGAGAGGATATTACTGGGGCTGGAATACAGGGCCTTACACATGATAGGCAAGTGTTCTAGCACTGAGACATATTGCCAGACCATAATGAGAATTACCCCTGTTTACTCAATGTAAAATATGTAACTCCATTTTAGTGATCAAGCCATCCAGATGTAGAAAGGCAAACTGTAAAAATCTGCATTTGAGGTACTGCTGAGATTTGGATTCCAGGTCCCAAGGATATAATTTTATTCCATGCTTAGAGTCTTGTTGAAACACTGGATCAAGAGTTTTAGTAAGTCAAAGTTATTAATAGAAAAATTCTACATTTCATCTTAATCCAAGTCTGCTGTTATTTTCTCAGAAATCTGTGTTCTAGAATCTTTCTTGAGAAAGATATGAGTTGTACTTGCTGGTTTTGTGTGTCAGCTTGACACAGGCTGGAGTTATCACAGAGAAGGGAGTTTCAGTTGGGGAAGTGCCTCCATGAGATCCAGCTGTGGAGCATTTTCTCAATTGCCTCTTGTGGGTGGTGCCATCCCTGGGCTGGAAGTCTTGGGTTCTATAAGAGAGCAGGCTGAACAAACCAGGAGAAGCAAGCCAGTAAAGAACATCCCTCCATGGCCTCTGCATCAGCTCCTGCTTCCTGACATGCTTGAGTTCCAGTCCTGACTTCCTTTGGTGATGAACAGCAATATGGAAGTAAGCCAAATAAACCCTTTCCTCCCCAACTTGCTTCATGGACATGATGTTTGTGCAGGAATAGAAACCTTGACTAAGACATGGGTTATCATAGATTTGCAGCTGAATAGCAACATGTTCACTGCTCTGTGTGAGAGAATGCTTAAACCAATAAAACAACCAATATACCAGAAACAAATGTTATGCTATATAGCTTCTCTGTTCTTTTCCCAAATTCAATATTACAATTTTATATAACAATCCACTGATTTAATATCACATGGAGATATGGGAACTGAAGATAAAATGAACCACAGAAGTCTTTTCTGTAGCTGGAAAGAATAAAATGTTCAGAAAGCACATTTAGAAAGCTGACCCTGACCTGTGGGGTGATGAAGAAGGTGTGTCCTAATGTCCCTAACACTTTTAAAACTGGCTCCACATCCCAGTCACCTGGGTACATGGTATAGTTGCAGCACTAATAGCCAGCCCTAGAGTGTGATTTACCATTGGCATTTATGCTAACCTCAACAAGCCTTCAGGCCTCCTTGGGAATACATAGGTTCAGGGCACAATTCAGAAATGTCTAAAGAAAAAGATATGGATACATGGTATCTTCTGTCTCTAAGATTCATTGTCCTTAGTTTTTTTTCCCCCCTCCTGGCTTTCTTTCTTTCCCTTCCCTCTTTTCTGAATACTACAAGGTAATGTCTGTACTATACTCAATGCCAAGATTCATTTTTTATATTTATCATATTAGGTTACTGTAATACCTTTTGTGCTGAATCAGATGAAAGTCAATTTTCATTGGAATCTAACAGTGAAGTTAAAAGTTCTAGAGTATGTGATTATGGGCCACTTGATTTTTTTTTCTAGTACTTACATTTCACATATACATATGGCCCTTGACCAATACCAGTAACATTTTTTTGAAACTTCTTCTATATGACAGAAATTATTAACCTTTACACTCAGCTTTTTTTTCTTCCAATGAAAGAAACAAAGTGGCTTATCAGAAAGATGATTTTTCACAATTGTCACTACTTGGTATTTAGAATTTACCAGAACTTTCTGGAAGGCTTTTTGCTCTCCCCTTCTCCAGTCCTATGGTACATTAAGCAAGTTCACTAGAGTTCTGTTGATATGATATTTTTTTATACTGAGTGTTGTAGCTGCCCAGCAGCCACTCAACCAGGTTCCTGAAAGAAAAACTGGAGTCCTGGAGTGAGAGATGGGATGGAGAGAGAAATAATGAGACCAAGACAAAGTTTCTGATCAAGGCCCAATATTTACTTAGGAGATTGAGAATATATAGGAAAGAAAACCCACCCCCCTCAATCCCAGGATCTCATCGACTCATTAGCATCTTGTTGCTAGTCAGAAACTTGTCAGGCAGGTAGACTCAATAACTAGTAGGCTGTGGGTCCTTGTAGGAAACTTCAGAAGTGGCAGGACAATAGAGTTCTCTTATCTCAGAAAACTCCACCCTAGGTGGGCTAGCTCAGTTGGCAGAGCTGGGACTGGGGGAAGGGTACAGAGTGTCTTAGATTCTACAGTGTGCACTGGAAATTCATTAATTCACTCAATAATTTTTAAATAAATACAACATTCTAGATATCAGAAATAAAACAAGATAAACACAGCAGGCAATATTTATGCTTCAATGGTATTTGCAGTCTGATAGGAAAGAAAGCAAATGATTTTACAATCTAGTACAGCAATTGGGAAATTCACCCAATTAAGAGAACCAGTGTGCATATATACATGTGTGTATATATGTGTATATATAACCCATTTATTTCCATGAGTATGTGTATATTTGTCTACGTAGAGATACAGTTTGAACACCCATAATTTGAAAATCTAAATCCCAAATGCTCCATAATTCAGTTTTTGAGTGCAAAATTATGCCTACAAGTAAAAATGTACTCCAAGAATCCTTAGGTACATGGAGTCCGAAGGCAGGCATATACTAAGAATACTATGAAAGATTACCTTCAGGCTATACATATAAATGAATAGCAACATGTGAACCGTAAATCAATTTTCTGTTTAAATTGAGGCCCCATACCCAATATTTCTTACTTCATATATGCAATTATTTTAAAGTCCTAGGAAATCTTAAACATTTCTAGATAATGGCTACTCCATCTGCCTATGATTGTGATGGGTCTGTGTTGATTGTTAATTTGACAAAATCCGGAAACACCTAGGAGGTGAGCCTCTAGGCACACCCGTGAAGGGTCATTTAGATCGAGTCAGCTTCTGGGATTACCTTGAACAGGTTGAGGTGGGTACATTCACCCTGAGGAGGGCAGTGTGCTCTCTGGTTTATTTCCCTGGACTGCATGAAAAGAAAGCTCCTGCCAGCTGCTTCAGGCTCCTGATGCCAGGACCTCCCCACCACCATGTTCCTTTCCTCCCTTAAGTTATCAGGGTATTTTGTCAAACAACAAAAAAGTATATAATACAAATGTAAAATCATCATTATATGGAATTGCTTACAGGGTAATAGAAGCGTGGAAAGCAAGTCCAAAATCCATAGAGGAGGTCATTAATAAGTGAAGGCTGGAAATTAGACATGAGCTGAGTCTACAACTCTAAGAAGCTACAGTTCTACTTTTAAGGCCTTCTAACTCTTACTTAAGTAAGGCCTGCCTGAACTGTGGAAGGTGATTTTTGTATGTATCCTATAAGATAGCCTAAATGGCATCTGTGTTAGGCTACAAAATCACATGTTTCCAAAAAGTGATGACAGTTGGGAGCTAGAGAGATGGCTCAGCAGGTAAGGGTACTTGCTGCTACATCAGAGGACCTGAGTTCCATTCTCAGCACCAACAACAGGCAGCTTACAACAATAATTCCAGTTTCATGGGATTCAGTACCCTCTTCTTGTCTCCATAAGCACCCACATACAGATACACACAAACATAAAAACTTAAAAATAATAAAACTAAATATTTTTCTTTAAAAATGTTGACAGTTAAGAGCTGAAAGGTGCGTGGTTATCATCCAGGAGGGGAAAGGCAGACAGAGAAAATTCTAGGCTTCGGGAACAGAGTAAGCCAAGACCCAGAGGTAAGAGAGCATGGCTGATGGAACTTTCTTTGTCATCACATTTTTCTGGCTTTTTTTTCCAGAATACCTTTAGTAGAAGCCAAGTGTTGACTCTCTTTTTAAAAATACTGTTATATTAGATGACTGTATTGTTCTTAGTGCTGAATCAGATGAAATTGTATTTTTTGTTTTAATTTACATTTCTAGTCACAGATGAGATGAAGCACCTTTCCTATGCCTATTTGACATTCAAATTTGCACTGCGAGTTTAGTCTCTGTAATTAGTCTTCTGAATAGTTTCCTTTTTATTATAAGAATTAGATTATGGGAATTAGAAACGACTAAAAGCGCATTGTCCTAGTTTACATTCTCCTAGAGAATAAACAGTCAAAGCTCGAAGGGTTTTACTGACAGGGAACAAAGGGACCCAGGTAACTCAGAGAATGCTGAGGAAGTCTGGATTCCAGACCAGACCTTATAGACAAAACCTCTGCAGTAAGCATGAACAACAAGGGAGAAAGGGAGAAAACAAAACAAAACAAAACACCAGAAAAACAGATTGTCTTTAAAAAAAAACAAACAACAACAAAAACAAACCAGTGTTTCTATGGAGGAGAGAGTTCTAGAACTCTGAACAAGGAAGCTCCTGGCTGACTTTCCTTCTAATACAATCAAATACACTTTACTGAAACATAGACAAGAGGAATGATAAAAAGTCAAACTCATGCAAATGAAATGAAAATAAGCTAGAAAGGCATGCATACAAAATAAAGGAAACCTGTGTCCTCATATTTTAAATGAACAAGCTGAACATTTTTAAAAAGTATAGAATATGAGGATACAAAGTTGAGAAGAGGTGGGGAAGCAGAGATAAATCTAGGAGGAGTTAGAAGGGGTGGGGATGTGATCAAAACACATTGTAAAATGGCTAAGATCAAAAACTCAGATGACAGTAGATGCTGGAAAGGATGTGAAGAAAGAGGAGCATTCCTCCATTGTTGGTGGGATTGTATGCTGGAACAACCACTCTGGAAACCAGTCTGGCAGTTCCTCAGAAAATTGAACATAGTAGTACCTAAGGACCCAGCTATACTACTCCTGGGCATATACCCAAAAGATGTTCCAACATATAACAAGGACACATGCTCCACCATGTTCATAACAGCCTTATTTATAATAGTCAGAAGCTAGAAACAACCCAGATGTCCCTCAACAGAGGAATGGATACAGAAAATGTGGTACAATCATATAATTGTACTCAGCTATTAAAAACAATGATTTCATAAAATTCTTAGGCAAATGGATGGAACTAGAAAATATCATCCTGAGTGAGATAACCCAGTCACTAATGAACACACATGGTATGCACTCACTGATAAGTGGATATTAGGAAAAAAGTTTGGAATACCCATAATACAACTCACAGACCATATGAAGCTCAACAAGAAGGAAGACCAAAGTGTGGTTGCTTCAGTCCTTCTTAGAACAGGGAACAAAGTACTTATAGGAGGTAGAGGGTGGGAGGGACTTGGGAGAAAGAGAGGATGGGGAGGAGAAAAGGGGGGAAGGATTAGGTATGGGAGGAGACAGGGATGATATACAGAGGGTCAGGAAATTGAGCAGAAGTGTGTAGCAATGGGAGATGGAGAACTGGGGGTAGCCACCAGAAAGTCCCAAATACCAGGAAAGCAAGAGGCTGCTAGGACCCAAAGGGGATAAGATTAGCTGAAATGCCCAACAAAGGGGAGGAAAAACCTGTAGAGACCATATCCAGAGTTTAGGCAAGGCCCCCATTTGAGGGATGGGGTTACCCACTCATCTCCAAATTTTTAACCCAGAATTGCTTCTGCCCAAAGAAAGTATGGGGACAAAGTGTAGAGCAGAGTCTGAAGGAAAGGCCATCCAGAGACTGCCCCACCTGAGGATCCATTCCATATGCAGACACCAAACCCAGACACTATTGCAGATGCCAAGAAGTGCTTGCTGACAGAAGCCTGATATAGCTGTCTCCTGAGAGGCTCTGCCAGAGCCTGGCAAATACAGAAGCAGATACAGTCAACCATTGGACTGAGCACAAGGACCCCAATGAAGGAGCTAGGGAAAAGACTGAAGGAACTGAAGGGGTTTGCAACTCTTTAGGAAGAACAACAATATCAACCAACCATACCCCCAAGAGCTACCAGGGACTAAACCACCAACCAAAGAGTATACATGGAGGGACCCATGTCTCCAGCTGCATTTGTAGCAGAGGATTGCCTTATCTGGCATCAATGGAAGAAGAAGCCCTTGGTCCTGTGAAGGCTTGATGGCCCAGTGTAGGAGAATGCCAGGGTGGTGAGATGGGAGTGGGGGTGTGGGTAGGGGAGCACCCTTATAAAAGCAAGGGGAAGGGGAATGAGATAGGGGGGTTGTGGAGGGGAAACTAGGAAAGAAGATAACATTTAAAATGTAAATAAATAAAATATTCAATTAAAAAAATTATCAAAGAATAAAATTAGGGTAAATTTTTTAAGCAATCATGGATTTAAAAGTGAGTGGGAGAGGGGGCTGGTGAGATGGCTCAGTGGGTAAGAGCACTGACTGTTCTTCTGAAGGTCCTGAGTTCAAATCCCAGCAACCATATGGTGGCTCACAACCATCCGTAATGAGATCTGACGCCCTCTTCTGGTGTGTCTGACAACAACAACAGTGTACTTACATATAATAAATAAACAAATAATTTTTTTAAAAGGTAAGTGGGAGAAAATGAGATGAGTGGGCAGGGAAGGACAGAAATGATATAATACAGTATTCATGTCTCAAAAATATAAACATTTTAAGTTAAAAATATAAGTAAATAATACAAAATATCAATACTAAACAATATAATAATAGCAAAATTATAAACAATTTAAACTTGGATCAAAATAACTCAAAAATGTTACTGGAAAAAAGAATAGAGTTATTCTTTTCTAAAAGAATAAAGAATAAAAATAGAGTTAACAAAACCATAGAAGGTGTAATACATAAGAAAACTATTTTAGAAGCAAAGAATTGGAAGTTATAATTTAGAAGATAGGAATGTACAACTAAAGAACTAAAAATAATGTAATAGTAAATAAATATCATGGATCATAAAAACAAAAATGGACAAGAGGAATTTTTTTACCTTTTGTTTTAACTTTTATTGCATTATCAGAAAAGTTACATGATTTCAATTTATCTGAATTTGTTAACATTTAAAAACAAATTTTAATTAAATAGAATTGAATCACATTCTTGTTCCCCTTTTATGCCACCGCTCCTCCCATAGACCCCCCTCCAATACCTATAATATATTTTTTGTCATATTCCTTAAAATTTATAAAATATATAAATAAAAATAAGTATTATAGAAGTTGTTTGATATAAAACAATCGATTTAACAGTCTTATGTAGATGATCGTCTACAGCAATAGTGAAAATACATTTTTCTCAATATAAATTT